>NC_044497.1:1477500-1485000 GCF_902362185.1 Chanos chanos | reverse complement strand
TGATGAACGTGTTAATTAACTTGTCTGTGAACTGGCCATTGCTGAGTAATTCAGAGATCTAAATACTGTTAAACACACTGCAGATTAAATACTCTTCGTCAGCGGAGATGCAGTTTCAAATACACAGACTTCATAAAATACATACAGTCACTGTTAGCTTCTTTGGAATTTAGGAACAAATGCTAAACTGAATTAGATGTTACTTTCAGGATCATGCTAACCACGTGTTAATGTGAGTAGGAACAAGGATGCAAGGATGTCAGTGCTTTTGTTGAATCCTTCAACAAGGAAGAACAGGGAAAAAATGAAAATGAAAATAAGAGAGAATGAAGCGAAGTTTTGCTTACTAATACGTAGTGGTGAGAGTACTCGGTTCTTTACCTTTCGGACCCACGACAGAATGAGGGAGTCGATCCACAAGCTGTTCCCTAATTTCTCCTTCAAATACGTCCTAGAGCTGCGGTCAAACTCAAAATCATTCTCCAGAGGTGAAAGATAACTCTCATAAAATACGGATAACAGACCGTACAAGAAGCAGCTTCTCTAATAACAGACTTTTATCTTTCTTTAGCTCTGGTCAGAGAAAAAAAGTTCAGAAGTGAAAATATTCACTTTTCTGGCAGCACAGAAACGCCACGTTTCTACTGCAAATACAGATCCGTAGCCAAGACAAACCAGCCAATGGACAACGCTCTTTTCGACCAAGTCCCGCCGCTCTTCAGTCTTACCCAATCAGATTCTATTGTATAGCATGCCGATGGAGGGAGCTCTGTTGACATTAGGGAAATTGGGGTCAGGACACGTTGCAACTAATGAAAGAGCGACTTTATGATGTGAAGTTGACAGATGGAACTTTTTACTGGAGAAAAATAGTCCCAGAATAAATTAAATATCTCATTCTGTCCTTCGTTTAACATAGGAACTGTGAGCAGCGTGTGTCTCATTTCTGTTCTCTGTTTTGTTTGGAAGAGATAGCTACCGAGAGAGGGCTTGATCGGAGTTGTCTTTACAAGGTGAGGTGTCACAGATCAGAAAAACGTTTTGTCAGAATCTGGAGAGATTTTATGAGAAATCAGGTGTTACAGAAAACACAGCGTTTCAAATACAAATGTCACGCGCCGTAGTCTGCCGTTCTCTCCATTACCCCGAATGAGCTTTTGCGCGCGCGCGGGCGTGTGTGTGTGTGTGAGAGAGAGAGAGAGAGTGATCAGTGTTTCACAAAATGCTTTTTTCGTCCCACCTTAAGGAATAAGTCCCTATTTACCTAGAAACAAGCGCTATTGCACTATAATATCGTTATACTAACTGTACACGATTAAACTACATCATTCCGTGTATATTCTATATACATAAAATTAGTGCGGTGCAACCTCTGGGTTTGTATATCTGTTGTAGATCTGTCAGAGATCCCATCACCTCTCAGTACAGTAGATCTGTCAGAGATCCCATCACCTCTCAGTACAGTAGATCTGTCAGAGATCCCATCACCTCTCCTTACAGTAGATCTGTCAGAGATCCCATCACCTCTCAGTACAATAGATCTGTCAGAGATCCCATCACCTCTCAGTACAGTAGATCTGTCAGAGATTCCATCACCTCTCAGTACAGTAGATCTGTCAGAGATCCCATCACCTCTCAGTACAGTAGATCTGTCAGAGATCCCATCACCTCTCAGTACAGTAGATCTGTCAGAGATCCCATCACCTCTCAGTACAGTAGATCTGTCAGAGATCCCATCACCTCTCAGTACAGTAGATCTGTCAGAGATCCCTTCACCTCTCAGTACAGTAGATCTGTCAGAGATCCCATCACCTCTCAGTACAGTAGATCCGTCAGAGATCCCATCACCTCTCATTACAGTAGATCTGTCAGAGATCCCATCACCTCTCAGTACAGTAGATCTGTCAGAGATCCCATCACCTCTCAGTACAGTAGATCTGTCAGAGATCCCATCACCTCTCATTACAGTAGATCTGTCAGAGATCCCATCACCTCTCCTTAAAGTAGATCTGTCAGAGATCCCATCACCTCTCAGTACAGTAGATCTGTCAGGGATTCCATGAAGAGTCACACAGGGATAGAAATGCAATTATTGCTTTTACTGGCAATGTTGCCAAAGCACTAGAGCTATTAACACAGAATCTACTAATACAACTGAGTGGTTAGTAATCATCCTTAATATCAATGAACTGCAAAAACAAATTCTGATTCAGAGGTCAGCCCGAGGTTACTCTTACTCCAGATTTTACCCAGCTGCATGATGGGAGTCTGATATCTAATGAACTATACTAAACTATATAAGGGGTGGGGTTTTCACATCTCAGTGGCCAATCAAGGGCAACATATTACCAGCAAACTCAACACGCAATCCAGTGAGGACTTCCCCCTCCATAGCCGTTACCATAGTGACACAGTTTAGTGATGCAGTTTTCAGCTTGAGCATGTTGCAAATCTATGTATGTGTGTGTGAGTAAGAATGGAAGCATTTTTGTTTTTATGTGTGTGTGTGTGTGTGTGTGTGTGTAGTGTAGGAAGGTGATGTAGTGTGTCCTCTGGTAAGCAGGTTTTCTTGCTGTGTCAACAAAACCACACCTCATGATGTGATAAAAGCTAAATCTGTGTGTGTGTGTTACGTTTGAGGTGGGGCAGACCTGGATGGGCAGGGCTGGTGACGCACTATAGAACATCCAAACTTGTATCACCTGATAAACATCAGACAGTGATACAAGGAAAGAGAGAGAGAGAGACAGGAAAGGAAAGACGACATATTCTTCAGAAGTTCAGTGTGAGTTGCTTTCAGAGACTGAGGAGTGTGTGTGTGTGTGTGTGTGTCTGTGTGTGTGTGTGTGTGTGTGTGTGTGCGCGTTTGTGCGCGTGCAAATGCTAGAGTGACAAATGTACACAGACATTTCCACTGGTTGAGTCATGGAAACGGGTGTGTGAACACACATGCGCACACACACGCATGCACCAAGCAAAAACTGTCAAAAGAGATTGGAGAACTGATTTTCCTGTTTTTATCTGGATTCTGACAGAGAAACACACACATATTGCGGACACACACAAGGTAAGCAGACACATTCAGACAGTTTACTGATTTTATTCTTAATATGGCCAGCCGTTTTTCACATGAAGAAATAATGTAAATTACATAGAGACGAACATATATATATATATATGTGTGTGTGTGTGTGTGTATATATAAACACACACACACACACACACACACACATATATATATATATATATATATTGTAAATCTGTTTTTGAAAATGAAACACCATTCAGTGAAATGTTATCAAGAGAAAAAGCATTTAGCTCCATTCAGTTCAGTTCAGTGTCCTGTCGCTTCATTCATGTCTCATTTTCATTTCTTTTTCTGATCATTTCCAGTTTGTCCAGTAGTGAACAGACACTTTCTTGTCTTATAGAGACATCTGGGTGGTTGGCTGTTAGAGAAAGAGGAGAGACAGAGACAGAAAGAGAGAGAGAAGGAGAGAGACAGAAGGAGAGAGAGAGGGGTAGAGAGAGGGGGGGTAGTAGGAAGGACAGAGTGTTAGTTTATGTTGCGTTGTGTAGTGTCGTGTCGTGTTGTGTCGTGCTGTGTAGTGTTGTGTTGTGTTGTGTTGTGTTGTGTTGTGCTGTGCTGTGCTGTGTTGTGTTGTGTTGTGCTGTGTTGCTTTGCGTTGCGTTGCGTTGCGTTGCGTTGTGTTGTGTTGTGTTGTGTTGTGTTGTGTTGTGTAGTGTTGTGCTGTGTAGTGTTGTGATGCGTTGTGTTGCGTTGCGTTGTGTAGTGTTGCGCTGTGCTGTGCTGTGGTGTGTTGTGTTGTGTAGTGTTGTGCTGTGCTGTGTTGCGTTGTGTTGCGTTGGGTTGTGTTGTGTTGTGTTGTGTTGTGTTGTGTTGTGTTGCGTTGCGTTGCGTTGTGTTGCGTTGTGTTGCGTTGTGTTGTGTAGTGTTGCGCTGTGTTGTACTGTGTTGTGCTGTGTTGTGTAGTGTTGTGTTGCGTTGCGTTGTGTTGTGTAGCGTTGCGTTGCGTAGTGTTGCACTGTGGTCCGGGTCACTGAAGGATGTGAGGGATTTGTAGCTTTGCTTTGGTGTGTTAACATCAGTCATGCTTGAGAGAGTACGCATTTCATCTGTAGAGAGGATTTAAGATATCAAACACACTTACACACACACACACACACGCACACATGCACACACACACACGCACACGCTCACACACGCACACATGCACATGCACACACACACGCACACACGCACACACACACGCGGACACACACACACAGAGAATGTATGTGTATCTCAATGTGTGCGTTTGTGCAAATATGTGTATCTTCGTGTGTGAGTGTGTGTGTGTGTGTGTGTGTGCGTGCTTGTTAGTGTGCTGGTGTTCTCTATGTGTTGTGCATAAGTTTTTAAAAAGACTGAGTGTTAAAAAGACAACTCCAAACAAACATGACATGGATGTTTGACAGAGACCTTATCAGAGCTGTGATTTGTCTTGTTCATGAGCGGAGTCCGGACCCATTCAGACATGTCACACGCTCCTCAGACCCGCCGGGCTGTCAGTGTGGAAGTCAATCTGAAAGTGAAAAGTGAAGGATTTTGTCATGTTTTCGATGAACTTCAGAAACTTCAGGAATTTATCGCTACACTCAGCTACAGGTCGTCAGACAGGTTGAGTGAGCAAAAGAATAAGAGACAGTGAGAGAGAGGGAGAGACAGAGAGAGAGAGAGAGAGGGAGAGTGAGAGAGAAGGGGGCATTGACAGCAAAGCTGGTATTTGTATGAATGACAGGGACAGAAAATATATATGCTCTAATGCATCTCTAAAGTCTCTACTGTACTGTTCACACACACTCACACACACACACACACACACATACACACACACACACACACACACAACTACAGACACACACACACACACACGCACACAACTACAGACACTCACACACACACACACACACACACACACAACTACAGACACACACACACACACAACTACAGACACACACACACAACTACAGACACACACACACACACACACATACACAACTACAGACACACTCACACACACACACACACACAACTACAGACACACACACACACACACAACTACAGACACTCACTCACACACACACACACACAACTACAGACACACACACACACACACAACTACAGACACACACACACGCACGCACACACACACACACATACACAACTACAGACACACTCACACACACACACACACACACACACACACACACACACACACACACACAACTACAGACGCACTCACACACACACACATACACAGTGGTTATTCATAATGGTGTATTTCTTCCAGACCCTGTAGTGACTGTTTGTCCTTCCATAAACCCAGTAATGGGAGCCATTTCACAGTACCTGGTCAACGTGAGTACCTGTCCCACACTCCTCTACATCCCACAACCTACCTCTCAACCAACAAACCAACTCCCCATCTAACAAACCAACAACCTACCTCTCAACCAACAAACCAACTCCCCATCTAACAAACCAACAACCTACCTCTCAACCAACAAACCAACTCCCCATCTAACAAACCAACAGCCTACCTCTCAACCAACAAACCAACTCCCCATCTAACAAACCAACAGCCTACCTCTCAACCAACAAACCAACTCCCCATCTAAGAAACCAACAACTTATCTCTCAACCAACAAACCAACTCCCCATCTGACAAACCAACAACCTTTCTCTCAACCAACAAACCAACTCCCCATCTGACAAACCAACAACCTTTCTCTCAACCAACAAACCAACTCCCCATCTAACAAACCAACAACCTTTCTCTCAACCAACAAACCAACTCCCCATCTAACAAACCAACAACCTACCTCTCAACCAACAAACCAACTCCCCATCTAAGAAACCAACAAACTATCTCTCAACCAACAAACCAACTCCCCATCTAAGAAACTAACAACCTACCTCTTAACAAACAAATAAACCAACTATTTCTCGAACAAACAAACCAAGCTACTATCCCTCTAACAAACAAAAAAACAAACCAATAGCCTATCTCTCAACAAACAAATCAACTCCCCCTCTAACAAACCAACAACCTATCTCTCAACAGACAAATCAACAAACCATCTCTCAACAAAAGGAATAACTCACTTTTCATCTAGCAAACAAACAAACAAACCAACAATGTATCTTAACATCAAACCAACTTAATTTTCCTCTGAGAAACAAGCTAACTATTCCTCTAACAAACAAACAAGTGAACCTATCTCTACACAAACAAAGCAACTGCTCCTATAACAAGGGAACATAGATAGATAGATAGACAGAGAGAGAGAGAGAGAGAGAGAGAGAGATTTTTCTCCAGTCTGAGTTATGATAACTGGTATGACACAGTTTGATTCAAAACTCAACCCTTATCCTCTCTCTCTTTCTCTCTCTCTCTCTCTCTCTCTCTCTCTCTCTGCGGAGCAGCACTTGGTGTCCTTCTCTCTAGACAATGCGGAGCTGAAGACAGTGGAGGACGCGCTGGCCCGGTTCTCTCAGCTGGCCGGATCCAGCCGTCTGTGGAGTCAACAGATGATGATGGTAGTTCAGCCTGAATTTGTTGCCCTGAAAGACAAAGACAGCCAGGTGAGAACCTAAAACACCACGAAACCCATAAACAGAACCCATGTAAACAAGAATAAGACACAAGCCCAAGAACCCCTGAGATCTAGAACTATAAAACCCCAGACAGAGATCTAGACCTATAGAACCCCAGGCATGCAAACAGAAGTCCGTCACTGCGGTGGATCAGTAACTGCACCAGACCATGCAGGGTGTCTGGGCTGTCGTTTAAGGCAGATTTTGCTGATATGCTTTTCTGCTGAAATGGAAACGCTTGGGCGAGAGTGAAACTGAATTTCTAAAACTGTCGTATGTTCAGCTTTCTTACTAATTTGGCCGAAATCCAAACACGGTATTTTTCTTCTTTGTTCATCTGCTCAGTAATTTCAGTGCTCGAACATTCAGTGCACCCATAATAATTATTGTTCTGTATCACTTTGTGTTGATCAGTGGAGAATTATTGATTTGTGTTGGTATCTAATTGTACCGATATGTAGTGATATTGAGTAAATTAGTTACGGGACTGTATGATAATGAGCAGACTGTATTGATATGTAATGGTAAACTGAGCTGTGTGTTGACGAGTGTTGATGTTGAGCGATGTTGAGTGATGTTGAGCGATGTTAAGTGATGTTGAGTGATGTGTTGTGTGACAGGACGTGCTGTATGTTGATGAGTGTTGATGTTGAGCAATGTTGAGTGATGCTGAGTGATGTTGAGTGATGTGTTGTGCGACAGGACGTGCTGTATGTTGATGAGTGTTGATGTTGAGCGATGTTGAGTGATGTTGAGTGACGTTGAGTGATGTGTTGTGCAACAGGACGTGCTGTATGTTGATGAGTGTTGATGTTGAGCGATGTTGAGTGATGTTGAGT
>NC_044497.1:1462500-1465000 GCF_902362185.1 Chanos chanos | reverse complement strand
CGACGGCAAGCTCTCCAAATGGCAAAACTAACGAGACACTATGTTCCTCTGATTCTATTTCAGTATTTAATGCTATTTTACAGCTGAAACAACATGCTTCAACGTCATTCATTTTAATAATTAACAGTATAGTGATATAACAAATAAAGCATTTACAATAATTTCTGAAATTGGTCCTCTCTCTCTCTCTCTCTCCCTCAGTGATGCAGGTGAATGATGAACTCCTCCAGAGGCTGACGAACGGGAAGTCTGTTTCTCGTCCTCTGGTCATCCCTCGTTCCACTGACACGTCTGTTCCTCTGGACTATCACTCCAGCTCTGCAGAGGTGGAGGAGTGGTTACGGGCTAAAGGCTTTAGTGAACCGTGAGTCTCACACACACACACACACATACACACACACACACACACACACACACATACACACACACACACACACACACACACACATACACACACTCATACACACATACACACACACACACACACACACTCACACACACATACACACACATACACACACACACACACACACACTCACACACACATACACACACACACACACACACAAATAAGTGAGCATATCGGACTTTCTTCGGACTGTAATTATTGTGTGTTTGTGTGTGTGTGTGTGTGTGTGTGTGTGTGTGCGTGCGTGTGTGTGTGTAGGACGGTGCAGTGTTTGCGGGTGCTGACAGGAGCACAGCTGTTCTCTTTGAATAAGGAAGAACTGCGCGCTGTCATTCCAGAGGAGGGCGCCAGAGTCTACAGTCAACTCACAGTGCAGAAAGCATTGCTTGAGGTAACAAACACACTCACGCACACACACATACACACACAGATACACACACAAACAGACAGACACACATGCACACACACAGTCACACACACAGATACACACACACACACAATTCACAGTGTCAAGTACTAAATCAGATCAATTCTTTTCTGTTCTCTGCCCCCATCTCTCTCTCTCTCTCTCTCTCTGTCTCTCTCTCTCTTGTTCTGTCTCTCTCCCAGGATGCTCGGAAGGCCACTGAGTTGGAGGCCGTTATGGAGAAACAGAAGATGAAAGTTGATCACAACATGGAGATTGGAACACTGTGATCTCTTTCTCTAACACACACACACACACACACACACACACACAGACACAGACACACACACACAGACACACAAGCACACAAACACACACACAGAGACATATAGATATATACACACACACACAGACATATAGATATATTCACACACACACAGACATATAGACATATATACACACAGACATATAGACATATACACACACACACACACACACACACAGAGTCATATAGACACACACACACACATGTTGGTTATTGCACAGTGTTGTCTCTGTAAACTATATTATAAGTATATAATTATATTATATTATTAGTATTCCAATCAAAATCATCTGAAAGTCCAGTGAAATTCTTCTTGACAGATTTAAATGAATAAATTAATATATTGTATCTCTGTGTACCTGTGTGTTGAGTCTGATTTTTACTCCACGGACAGTTATTCCACCACGAGACCTGTGAGTGTTGTTCTCTAAGCCATGGATAATAATATAAATTAATAAATTAATGGATAATAATAAAAATAATAATATAGATTACAGATAATAAAACAGTTTTATTATATTTTTAGGTCTAGTTTAAGTAACCCTGTGGTCCAGATCCTTCATCCTTCATTTATTCACAGTTCCTCATTAACAGTTCCTTATTCACAGTTCCTCATTAATAGTTCCTTATTCACAGTTCCTTATTCACAGTTCCTTATTCACATATCCTGACATCTCAGACTATATCAGGACTGATTAATGTATCAGCACTGCGACACAGTCTTTGCATGATAGTTTGGATGGGACTTGTGTGGTTCTGTCCAGGAGGGCACTGTGTGTACTGTGTGTGTACTGTGTGTGTACTGTGTGTGTGCTGTGTGTGTGCTGTGTGTGTACTGTGTGTGTACTGTGTGTGTACTGTGTGTACTGTGTGCACTGTGTGTGTACTGTGTGTAGTGTGTGTACTGTGTGTGTACTGTGTGTGCACTGTGTGTGTACTGTGTGTAGTGTGTGTACTGTGTGTACTGTGTGTGTACTGTGTGTGTACTGTGTGTGTGCTGTGTGTGTACTGTGTGTGTACTGTGTGTGTGCTGTGTGTGTACTGTGTGTGTACTGTGTGTACTGTGTGTAGTGTGTGTACTGTGTGTGCACTGTGTGTGTACTGTGTGTAGTGTGTGTACTGTGTGTACTGTGTGTGTACTGTGTGTACTGTGTGTGTATTGTGTGTAGTGTGTGTAGTGTGTGTACTGTGTGTGTACTGTGTGTACTGTGTGCACTGTGTGTGTACTGTGTGTGTACTGTGTGTACTGTGTGTGTACTGTGTGTAGTGTGTGTACTGTGTGTGTACTGTGTGTGTACTGTGTGTACTGTGTGTGTACTGTGTGTGTACTGTGTGTACTGTGTGTACTGTGTGTGTACTG
>NC_044497.1:1452500-1457500 GCF_902362185.1 Chanos chanos | reverse complement strand
GGGTTAGGGTTAGGGTTAGAGTTAGGGTTAGGGTTTAACACAGACATGCATTAGGGTTAGACCGTGTTGTGGTTCGTGTTTGAGATGGGCTGTCTGGGGGGCTTTAGTTGCTTTAGTTTTGGAGTGTAAATTTGAAATGCAGGTGTTTTTATGAAACATAACAAACTGAAGTACACCTCAGATGAAGACAGCAGATCATCCAAAAAAAACCCTATTTAATATAGTTCATTAAACATTTACTGAATTCTATGTTAGGACTAGAGGTTTGGAGTACATTGCACATGAGTAAACTAGACACCTGTTCCACACACATACCTGTATACATATACGCAGCATTCCTGTCCCACCTGTACATATACACATACACATCCTGTCCCGATACACTAACTCAGGTTTGGTTTGGTTTTGGGGGTTTGTTTGCGGGTTTGTGAAGTTTTTTTTCAGGGGAGGGAGTTGGGATTCTTGTCCACTGAGATTCATGATCTCTCTATGGTCTGTATTGACCTGTCAGACAAGCCACTAAACAGTGAATAACCACAAGGTGCTCTTTAACCCCAAGTTTTAAAATAGAGAAAAGCAATTTAAGATAACACTTTATTGAAACTCAGAGACATAACATAATATAAATATAAAAACATGTAAACACACATCATGTTACACTCACATACACAAGTGTAAAAGTGTATGGACAGAGAAGCAGATAAAGAGATAAAGAGATGCTCTATTGTTTTCTGTACTTTTATACTCATCCAAATCCATTCAAACAGTGAGTGATTACACACACAGACACACACACACACACACACACACACACACACACAGATGTTTCATTCAGCTCACTGAAACTAAGTCAGCCTAGTAAGACAAATGGAGAAGACAGAGACTGTGGTTCACTGGAGTGGGTTGAGGGGAGGGGAGAGGAGAGGAGAGGAGAGGAGAGGTTATGAGAGGAGAGGAGAGGGTTGAGGAGAGAAGAGAGGAGTGCAGAGGAGAGGAGAGGAGAGGAGAAGAGGGGAGAGGAGAGGGTTGAGGAGAGAAGAGAGGAGTGCAGAGGAGAGGAGAGGAGAGGAGAGGAGAGGAGAGGAGAGGCGAGGCTTGAGGGTTGAGAGGGAAGTTTGTTCTCTCAGGAATCTTTCACAGAACAGGACCTGGGTCAGTCCAGGTGACCCCGTCAGCTCTGTGTTCCCAGATGTTTTTTCCAGTGTTGCACTGTTCATAGCTACCTTACACTGTGAATGTGTCTGTTCATCTCTCACATTTACATATCAACAGCCTCTGCTGTTACTACATCGTTATTCACACACACACACACACAGACACACACACACACAGACACACACACACACACACACACACTATTATTTACACATGTTAATGAGATAGTATAAGATGGGTTCTGGTACTTTGTATTACTGATGCACTTAAAACAGCATTTAGTGTGACAAAATGCAGAGATGTGCTGCAGTTTCCAGGTCGGGGTACCCGTCTAGTCCTGGTGATCCAACGCCCAATCCCGCCCTGGGCTCCCCTCGCTCTAGCCAGCATAACTTTATCTGTGGGTCTAATCTTCCTCTTCCTCATCCAGCTCTCGCTCCAGCAGGCCGTGGAAACACAGGTAGTGAGAATTGCAGTAACTGGGCGGTTTGTTGGGACTGGGCTGGACCTGCTCTGGTTTCTGAGACCCAAACGGGTTTTTGCCACTGCCTTTGATGTGCATCTCCAGCTCCAACAGAATCTGGAGGGAATACTGGAATTCTTCATCACTAAAGGAGGGAAGGATGGAGAGAGAGAGAGAGAGAGATGGCTGAGAAAAAGGTGAGAAAACAGGGAAAAAAGAATACAGTATTGAGGTTTTTTTTTTTGAAAAGCACATTAGAATGAAAGGTAAAATGGGAGGAGAACAGTAGCACAGTGCAGAGTGAACCACACAGAGAGAGTATCAGTGAAGGGCTGACGGTAGGAGAGAGAGAGAGAGAGACGTCTGAGGGAACCACACAGAGAGAGTATCATTGAAGAGCTGATGGTAGGAGAGAGAGAGAGACGTCTGAGTGAACCACACAGAGAGAATCTTAGTGAAGAGCTGACAGTAGGAGAGAGAGAGAGACGTCTGAGGGAACCACACAAAGAGAGTATCATTGAAGAGCTGACGGTAGGAGAGAGAGAGGGACGTCTGAGGGAACCACACAGAGAGAGTATCAGTGAAGAGCTGATGGTAGGAGAGAGAGAGAGACGTCTGAGGGAACCACACAGAGAGAGTATCAGTGAGAGACAGTAGGAAAGAGAGAGAGAGAGATGTCTGTAGTCCATTCGTGCAGTCACGTACAGCTCTGGTCAGCATTAGAGATCATCATGTTTTAATTCAGCATTTCGCAGAGTGTGCAGAGATTTAATGAAACTTTGTAACTCCAGTGTTAGTGAGGTAGATGACAGAGTGAGTTGGTAATAATCAAGTGTTAGTATTAGTGGAGTACTCACTTCAGCATAGATAGGAGTGTTAGTATTAGTGGAGTACATTAGAATAGTGAGGAGTGTTAGTATTAGTGGAGTACTTTTAGCATAGTGAAGAGTGTTAGTATTAGTGGAGTACTTTTAGCATAGTGAAGAGTGTTAGTATTAGTGGAGTACTTTTAGCATAGTGAAGAGTGTTAGTATTAGTGGAGTGCTTTTAGCATAGTGAAGAGTGTTAGTATTGGTGGAGTACTTTTAGCATAGTGAAGAGTGTTAGTATTAGTGGAGTACTTTTAGCATAGTGAAGAGTGTTAGTATTAGTGGAGTACATTAGCATAGTGAAGAGTGTTAGTATTGGTGGAGTACTCACTTTAGCATAGTGAAGAGTGTTAGTATTAGTGGAGTACTCAATTTAGCATAGTGAAGAGTGTTAGTATTAGTGGAGTACTCAATTTAGCATAGTGAAGAGTGTTAGTATTAGTGGAGTACTCACTTTAGCATAGTGAAGAATGTTAGTATTAGTGGGGTACTTTAGCATAGTGAAGAGTGTTAGTATTAGTGGAGTACATTAGCATAGTGAAGAGTGTTAGTATTAGTGGAGTACATTAGCATAGTGAAGAGTGTTAGTATTAGTGGAGTACTTTTAGCATAGTGAAGAGTGTTAGTATTAGTGGAGTACATTAGCATAGTGAAGAGTGTTAGTATTAGTGGAGTACATTAGCATAGTGAAGAGTGTTAGTATTAGTGGAGTACATTAGCATAGTGAAGAGTGTTAGTATTAGTGGAGCACTCACTTTAGCATAGTGAAGAATGTTAGTATTAGTGGAGTACATACTTTAGCATAGTGAAGAGTGTTAGTATTAGTGGAGTACATTAGCATAGTGAAGAGTGTTAGTATTAGTGGAGTACTCAATTTAGCATAGTGAAGAGTGTTAGTATTAGTGGAGTACTCACTTTAGCATAGTGAAGAGTGTTAGTATTAGTGGAGTACTCACTTTAGCATAGTGAAGAATGTTAGTATTAGTGGGGTACTTTAGCATAGTGAAGAGTGTTAGTATTAGTGCAGTACATTAGCATAGTGAAGAGTGTTAGTATTAGTGGAGTACATTAGCATAGTGAAGAGTGTTAGTATTAGTGGAGTACATTAGCATAATGAAGAGTGTTAGTATTAGTGGAGCACTCACTTTAGCATAGTGAAGAGTGTTAGTATTAGTGGAGTACTCAATTTAGCATAGTGAAGAGTGTTAGTATTAGTGGAGCACTCACTTTAGCATAGTGAAGAGTGTTAGTATTAGTGGAGCACTCACTTTAGCATAGTGAAGAGTGTTAGTATTAGTGGAGTACATACTTTAGCATAGTGAAGAGTGTGGGAATTTCATAGTCTCTCAGTAAGAGAAGCGTAGGTAACCAGCCATCACTCATGTCTCCACTGGCATCGAACTCTGGAAGACAACAAAAACCAGTCAAACCACACAAACCATTCAACACAATCCAATCAGACACTAAATACCAATCAACACCAACCAGTCAGATTACACAAATCAGTCAACAAAAACCAATCACAGCACACAAAGCAGTCAGACAGCACAAACTAATTGCTACAATTTAACCAACGCAAACCAACTGGACAATACAAATTACACAACACAAACAAACCACACAACAAAAACTGTAAGAAAACACAAACCAGTCAACACAAAAGACAAAACAAAACAAACACAGGGAAACATTACAGAGTGTGTGTGTGTGTGTGTGTGTGTGTGTGTGTGTCCCTGTGTGTGTGTGTGTGTGTGTGTGTGTGTGTGAGTGTGTGTGTGTGTGCGTGTGTGTGTGTATGTATATACCTGGGTGAAATCCCACCACCAGGTCTGGTCTGGCTGCTTCTCCTTTCTCCACCAGCTCCTCCCAGAACTGGTGGTACAGACCCTTGTATGCGCTGATGTAGACTTTCCCTCGGGGCCCAAAGGCCCTCAGTGGGGGTCTCATTATCGGCCCCTGGACCACCTCCGGCCCCACCATCACCACCTCTATCCCCTGGTGCCCGGGGAACATGCGACTCAGTTCGTCCATGTCTGTGACTCGGGCGCCCAGTGTCTCGTTCTGACCAGCGCCCACGATGTGAATGGTCAGGGGGCGGGAATAGGGGTCCAGCCCAAATTTACAGAGTCCCAGTCCCACTGTGAGCGGACGCGAGAGGAACTCGCTGCACACTCTCCACACGGAGTCGCGCAGCTCTGCGTCGCCGGGCCGCGGTCGGCCAGCGTCACTCCACAGGTCGGTCATGTTCCGACCCGATAAAATGGGCTCCAGTCGCGGTGTGAGGTCTCCTTGCATGGCCAACCAGTCCTTCCAGCACTGGACCTCTTTCACAGGACGAGTCCACGCCTCTGTGGGGAAGGGCAGGTCTCCTTTTGGACGACAGAATGATTGACAGAACATTAGACCGGTTAATGATGGTCGGCTGTACCTGTAACCGGTCAACCAGGTCCGCTGGTTTAAACAGTGTGAAATATCAGGGATAAGAGGGAAAATTTCCATCAATAAAATGCCAG
>NC_044497.1:1440000-1442500 GCF_902362185.1 Chanos chanos | reverse complement strand
GATGTTCACTTCTTGCCAGTAATGATTTATTGCTGTGTGTGTGTGTAGTTGGGGGGGGGGGGGGGGTTGAATCACACTCGTCCAGACGGCATTAACTGTTCTGAAAGAGCCAGTTCAGAAATTACATTACCACCAGGACAGAAATGTGTGTGTGTGTGTGTGTGTGTGTGTGTGTGTGTGTGTGTGTGTGTGTGTTTCCATGTGTGTGCGTGTGTGTGTCCGTGTGTGTGTTTGTCTATGTGTGTGTGTGTGTGTGTCCGTGTGTGTGTTTGTCTATGTGTGTGTGCGTGTGTGTATGTGTGTGTGCGTGTGTGTGTCTGTGTGTGTGTGTGTGTGTGTGTATATACCTGGGTGAAATCCCACCACCAGGTCTGGTCTGGCTGCTTCTCCTTTCTCCACCAGCTCCTCCCAGAACTGGTGGTACAGGCCCTTGTATGCGCTGATGTAGACTTTCCCTCGGGGCCCAAAGGCCCTCAGTGGGGGTCTCATTATCGGCCCCTGGACCACCTCCGGCCCCACCATCACCACCTCTATCCCCTGGTGCCCGGGGAACATGCGACTCAGTTCGTCCATGTCTGTGACTCGGGCGCCCAGTGTCTCGTTGTGACCCGCTCCTGCCAAATGGATGGTCAGAGGGCGGGCATAAGGGTCCAAGCCGAAAATCCGCACCCCTAAACCGAGGGTGAGTGAGCGGGAGAAGAACTCGCTGCACACTCGCCAGATGGACTGACGGAGTTCTGACTCCTCCGGGCGGGTCCGGCAGGCGTTGGCCCACAGGTCGGTCATGTTACGTGCTGATAAAATGGGTTCCAGTCGGGGTGTGAGATCCCCCTGCATGGCCAGCCAGTCATCCCAGTCCCTCACCTCGGACACTGGTCTGCTCCATTTCTCTGTAGGGAAAGGCAGGTCTCCTATTGGAGGACAGAAGAAACAGAGGAGAATGTGGAAGTGAATGGAACTACAGCATCAGTTTCTGTTTTCTTAGACAAAGTGGTTTAAAACGAGCAAAACAAAGAACAACAAAAAAGTAAGACCTGGAAAAAGCGCTGGACCTCAGATTGAACCGTGAGGTCTTTTTTTTAACATGCAAACAAGCTATACAGACTATATATCAGTTATTCTGACTCATGGGTGATCAGCCCTGAGACTGTAGGTGACCTGTGTGAATGAGCTCTGAGATTGTAGGTGACCTGTGTGAACGAGCTCTGAGAGATTGAAGGTGACCTGTGTGAATGAGCTCTGAGATTGTAGGTGACCTGTGTGAACGAGCTCTGAGAGATTGTAGGTGACCTGTGTGAACGAGCTCTGAGAGATTGCAGGTGACCTGTGTGAATGAGCTCTGAGAGATTGTAGGTGACCTGTGTGAACGAGCTCTGAGATTGTAGGTGACCTGTGTGAACGAGCCATTCCACCAGTCTGTCAACAGCCACCATCCGGAGCATCTTACAGAACTTCTTATGGAGCGGCCAGTCCTTCCTCTGACACTCCTTACTACAGTAATACACATTCAGACATCTGAGAGAGAGAGAGAGAGAGAGCGAGAGAGCGAGAGAGAGAGAGAGAGAGAGAAAGAGAGAGATTTGAGTTTTCACATTTCAGTTGAGTTAACTGGTACCATTATTGCATTTCGTAGTCATAAAAGAAAGAAAAATAAATAAAGAAATGTTAATAACAGAAGTTATATACATAAGTGTATTAACATATATATGGTGGGAAAGGGAGAAGGTTTGTGCTCCATCCTCACCCATCGACTATCACCTCTGACTGGGGATGCACTGGCACCATATGGTTCTGACACTGGTTCCATGTGGTTCTGACTGAACCCTGGTCACAGAGCCAGGTCTAGCACATTCTAGGAGTATGCAACTCACTCACTCATTCTCTAAGTCGCTTATCTCGATTAGAGTCGCGGGGGGGTGCTGGAGCCTATCCCAGCACTCATAGGGCGAAAGGTGGGGAAACACCCTGGACAGGTCGCCAGTCCATCGCAGGGCAGACACACAGACAAACACACTCTCACACACACATTCATACCTAGGGGCAATTTAGTGTCTCCAATTCACCTAACCTGCATGTCTTTGGAGTGTGGGAGCTCCCAGAGGAAACCCACGCAGACACAGGGAGAACATGCAAACTCCACACAGAAAGGGCCCTGGCCGCCCGGCCGGGAAACGAACCCATGACCTTCTTGCTGTGAGGCAACAGTGCTACTTACTGCGCCACCGTGCCGCCCACCGTGCCATATGCGACTCAGTTAAACCCTATTCAACTCAATTCCACTCAACCCATTTTAACTCAACTCAACTCAACTCAGCTCAACTCAATTCAACTCAACTCAACTCAATTCTACTGAACTCAACTCAGCTCAGCTCAACTCAACTCAGCTCAGCTCAGCTCAGCTCAGCTAAACTCAACTCAACTCAGCTCAGCTCAGCTCAGCTCAGCTCAGCTCAGCTCAACTCAACTCAATTCCACTCAACTCCACTCAACTCAGCTCAGC
>NC_044497.1:1412500-1435000 GCF_902362185.1 Chanos chanos | reverse complement strand
GGAGGATAAGAACTGACCGACTTCTACCTGGATCTTGGGAGAACTTGACTGTTAGTTAACTGTCCTTCTAGTGTCACCAAGGGGAAAGCGTGGCCTCTGACCCTGACAACAGCAGCACCTATGGTTTGGGTGGTTGCCACCTGTGTCTGTGGTTCAGGATGGCTTCAGCCCATTGTCCCCCATCTCGGTGTGGCAACCCAAAGGGCCCACTGAGATTCTGATGGAATCAGAGCCATCTGTTTCCCCAGGCAGAAAGTACAGAAACTGTTGGGTAGCTTCACCATCCAGGTTTAAGAAGGAGAGTCAGAGTACTTTGAAGAGAGGACGTCCAAACTACACCAAGATACAATTACCTGTGCTCACACTGTCTCTTTCATTCGATCTGTCTCTGAGAGCTGCATGACCATGCATGAAGTTTATGTAAATGAATCAGTACTTGATACATTCAGTCTACTTCATCTCCTCTTGGTACAAGATATGAAGGCAAATTACCCAAACATACTGTCAGACTGTCAGGCAGAACATACCGTCACACATTCCATCCCGGACGTCCGGAATAACAATTCCCAATTCCAAACATAGCCTCCTCCAGCCAGCTGCCTGCTTTTTCCCTGCATCTGAACATTCTGGGCATTCCAAGAGTTCTGTAACGGTAAGGATTAGATTTCGCAGTCTGAGTTTTTCTGAAGGGTTTTGAATCCTGCAGATGGGATTCTGCGGGCTTATTCTGGTTCTGATCTGCGACGGCTTGTGTAACCCCTGTGGCTTGTACTGTGAATTAATGTGGATGTTTGCACTGGCCGTGTTCCTTCTTCAGCACACCTGGGATGACCTGACCTGCGGCCTGATGCCGCTATGCTCCCTGATGCTCCTCTCTGCCACATTCATCTATTGCGTGGCTTTTGTGTGTCCCAGGTGTTGGCCGAAAATTTTCTCCGCCATTTGCTCGTGTTTGGCCTGCGCCATGTTCGTTGCAGGTGCTGTCCTAAGGGGTACCTGTCCGACGGGCGGGGTATTCTCCGATTCAGCCAATCCTGGGCAGGCTGTGCTCTTGTGGCAGTGACCGCCAGCTACATGGGCCTGGAGAAGAAACCCCCGTTGTGAGCTCTGGTTTGGTGTGCTCTGGTCTACGTCTGCTGTTTGCTGGTCTCTGTGGTTTTTATCTTGCCGAACTTCTTGAAGCCGTTGAATGCCTTGCTCTGCTTTGCGTTGGATAAACTGAACGTCGTTTTAACATTATTGACGTGGCACTGTACCTTTCCGCTGCTTTTGTGTGGCTAATGTTCGCATAGAGGCATTATAACTTCAGTCATGATCTGAAACTGGGATGTGATCCCAGGTTCAGCAATGTGAACATAGTGTCCATCCTGACCTTCGTCGGCCTGGCTTTGCATGTCGCTGACCTGATCTCGTCTTTTCTGGCACTTTACAAATGGATATAGACCCATTCACATACTCCCTTACTCTCTTCTGCAGAAGGGTCAGAAAAATTACTGACATATTCCCTTTCAGGCCAAGTGGCGCAGTGGGTAGCGCTCTTGCCTCACAACAAGAAGACCCCGGGTTCAATTCCCGGTTGGGCGACCGGGGACCTTTCTGTGGGGAGTGTTTCCTCCCACAGTTCAAAGATATGTAAGCCTCTTGCTCAATGAGCGCTGGGATAAGCTCCTGTGACCCTGATTGGGATAAGTGGCTTAAAGAACGAATAAAAGGTGATTTTATCTCACAGACAAATGATCATTTTCGGTAATAATGCATCAGTAAATATTTGTTTATATAACAGTGGTAATTTGCATAAAAACATTTTTTTTAGGAAACATTGTGGATTTTTGTTAATCCTATGAAAACACCTGTTTCAAAGAGACTAACAAATCATCCAATACACAAATCTGCACAAATCCATTACACAACTGTGTTTGGCAAACTTAACTAGAGAATCTTTCTCAATTTTTAATTTATGGAACTGTGTTAAAGAGAAGGTTTACCCTTTAGTGCTCTCTGCTGGTCAGTCTGTGTGTGTGTGTGTGTGTGTGTGTGAGAGAGAGAGAGAGAGAGAGAGAGAGATAGAGGGAGAGGCTATCATCAAAGCAAAATACATTCAAAGCATCAGTATCTCTTCCTCCCTCTCTCTCTCTCTCTTACACACACACACACACACACACACCTGCTTCTCTTTCTCTCTGTCTCTGACCTAACCACACCCTGTGGCAGTTATGGTTCCTCTGACTTTTATGGCAACCACAATAGTTTATGTAAATCTCTGTCCTAAAGCAACTGAACAATATACTTCTATTCATTTCCAAACTCTGTGAGACAGGGAAAGACACCCATTCACACACTCCAGTCATCTAGTGTCAGACGTCCTCTCCTCCAGAGTTGGTTTTCCTTCCTGCTCCTCAGAATTCCAGGGATTCCCTTTTCCTAAAGATGGGTTTCTGTGGGCTGGGTCGCTCTGACATACTGCGGATCCTGCAGATCGTCTTCTGTGCCCTGGCGCTACTCATCCCCATGTTCCAAGCGAAAATGATCCACCCGTACGGGCTGTGGTGTGAGTTCGTGTGGGTGTTTGGAATGGTTGTGGCCGTGGTCATACTGGTGCTGGAGAAGCTGCTACTGGTGGTGATCCTGCAGGTGTGTCTCCAGCACAGCTGGGACGACCTCAAGTGCGGACTACTGATGCTCTGCACCCTCATGCTCCTCTCTGCCTCCATCATCTATGCCGCGGTCTTCGTGTGCTCTCGCTGCTTTGGGGACATCATCTCTGCCACTTTCTCATTTTTGGCCCTAATTGTGTACGCCGTGGATGCCGTCAAGTCCAAACTCAAGTGTCCCGAAGGATACCTGTCGAATGGGCGGGGCATTCTCCGCTTCAGCCAGTGCTGGGTGGCCTGTATCATCTTGGCAGCGGCCATCATCGCCTACCTGGGCGTTGAGCATAAATATCGTCCAACGGCTCTGGTTTGGTGCATGTTGCTTTACGGCTTCTGTTTGCTGGTCTCCATGGTGATTATTTTGCCTCATTTGCTGAAGCCACTGAATGCATTGTGCTGTTGTGCGCTGGATAAATTGGAGGTCATCATTAACGTGGTTGCTGTGGTACTGTACATCTCCGTAGCCGTGATATGGATTCTGTACGCGTACCGATTCTACAGAAGGACTCAACGGGGGGACATATGGCACAACCGCCGCTCAGATGATGTGAATGTAGTGTCTGTCCTGACCTTCGTCAACCTGTGTTTGTACATCGCTGACTTGATCTGGTCTCTCCTGGCTCTTTACAAACGGATATGAACCAAGTCACTGTCTGACTCACCACTATGAACCCAGTTACTGCCTGACTCTTCACTATGAACCCAGTCACTGCCTGACTCTCCACTATGAACCCAGTCACTGCCTGACTCTCCACTATGAACCCAGTCACTGCCTGACTCTCCACTATGGACCCAGTCACTGCCAGACTCTCCACTATGAACCCAGTCACTGCCCGACTCTCCACTATGAACCCAGTCACTGCCTGACTCTCCAGTTTGAACCCAGTCACTGCCTGACTCTCCACTATGAACCCAGTCACCGTCTGACTCTCCACTATGAACCCAGTCACCATCTGAATCTCCACTATGAACCCAGTCACTGCCTGACTCTCCACTATGGACCCAGTCACTGCCTGACTCTCCACTATGGACCCAGTCACTGCCAGACTCTCCACTATGAACCCAGTCACTGCCCGACTCTCCACTATGAACCCAGTCACTGCCTGACTCTCCAGTTTGAACCCAGTCACTGCCTGACTCTCCACTATGAACCCAGTCACTGTCTGACTCTCCACTATGAACCCAGTCACTGCCTGACTCTCCACTATGGACTCACTTGTCTTCATCGTTTTTTGTGTATTTTTCTTTTTCCTTGTTAATCTTAAGACCTGCACTTGTGATATTCAAGCAGAAAATCTGTAGTCAGGCAGTGATGAAAAGCAACTTCCTGTCCAGATTCAGTCTGAGTGCTGAGATTGAGTAATGGCAGCTGAACTGTGATTGGTTGAAACAGGTCAATTCATGCATATTTGATGAATTACATTTCTACAGCACTGGAGACATGGTGGTTAAAGCAGCACTGGAACTTCTGTATTACTTGCATGACAGATTAATCACCTGTTATATCGCTTCAATGCTGAATAAAAAGTGGAAATTCAAGGAGTAACTTTGGATTATTGTCCATTGAGTTTCATTAAGGATTTAATGATCAAATGACTTTATGGTCCTGAGAAGATGACAATGACAGTGTTATAAAAATCACTGCAATGCAAATCAAACCAGCACTACATTACAGCCCATTTCATTGTCGTTAAAAACACTACACAGAACATACACACATAACATGGAAAGAATGAGAGAGAGAGAGAGAGAGAGAGAGAGAGAGTGAGAGAAAAAGAGAAAGAAAGGGAGACAGAGAGGTATCATTATCTTTCCAGTGAGACGTATTACATTATCTATCTGAGTCCATTTAAGTACTGACAGACTACAACTGACCACACACACACACCTGTTTCTCTTTCTCTCTGTCTCTGATCTAACCACACCCTGTGGCAGTTATGGTTCCTCTGACTTTTATGGCAACCACAATAGTTTATGTAAATCTCTGTCCTAAAGCAACTGAACAATATACTCCTTTTTTTCCAAACTCTTTGAGACAGGGAAAGACACCCATTCACACACTCCAGTCGTCTGGTGTCAGACGTCCTCTCCTCCAGAGTTGGTTTTCCTCCCTACTTCTCAGAATTCCAGAGATTCCCTTTTCCTAACGATGGGTTTCTGCGGGCTGGGTCTCTCTGACGTACTGCGGATCCTGCAGATCGTCTTCTGTGTCCTGGCGCTACTCATCCCCATGTTCCGAGGGAAGATGATCAACCCGTACGCAGTGTGGTGTGAGTTCGTGTGGGTGTTCGGAATGGTTGTGGCCGTGGTCATACTGGTGCTGGAGAAGTGGCTACTGGTGGTGATCCTGCAGGTGTATCTCCAGCACAGCTGGGACGACCTCAAGTGTGGACTACTGATGCTCTGCACCCTCATGCTCCTCTCTGCCTCCATCATCTATGCCGTGGTCTTCGTGGGCTCTTTCTGCTTTGGGGACATCATCTCTGCCATTTTCTCATTTTTGGCCCTGATTGTGTACGCCGTGGATGCCGTCAAGTCCAAGCTCAAGTGTCCTGAAGGATACCTGTCAAACGGGCGGGGCATTCTCCGCTTCAGCCAGTGCTGGGTGGCCTGTATCATCCTGGCAGCAGCCACCAGCGCTTTCCTGGGTGTTGAGCAGATGCATCACATGCTGCCTCTGATGTGGTGCATGCTGGTCTACAGCGTCTGTTTGCTGGTCTCCGCGGTGATTATTTTGGCTCATTTGCTGAAGCCACTGAATGCATTGTGCTGTTGTGCGCTGGATAAATTGGAGGTCATCATTAACGTGGTTGCTGTGGTACTGTATAGCTCCGCGGCTGTGCTATGGATTCTGTACGCGTACCGATACTACAGATGGACTCGATGGTGGGACATATGGCACAACCGCCGCTTAAACGACGTGAACGTAGTGTCTGTCCTGACCTTAGTCAACCTGTGTTTGTACATCGCTGATCTGATCTGGTTTCCCCTGGCTCTTTACAAACGGATATGAACCCAGTCACTGCCTGACTCTCCACTACGAACCCAGTCACTGTCTGACTCTCCACTATGAACCCAGTCACTGCCTGACTCTCCACTATGAACCCAGTCACTGCCTGACTTTCCACTATGAACCCAGTCACCGTCTGAATCTCCACTATGAACCCAGTCACTGTCTGACTCTCCACTATGAATCCAGTCACTGTCTGACTCTCCACTATGAACCCAGTCACTGCCTGACTCTTCACTATGGACTCACTTGTCTTCATCGTTTTTTTGTTTTTTTTCTTTTTACTTGTTGTTCGTAAGACCCGCACTTGTGATATTCAAGCAGAAAATCTATAGTCAGGCAGTGATGAAAAACAACTTCCTGTCCAGATTCAGTCTGAGTGCTGAGACTGAGTAATGGCAGCTGAACTGTGATTGGTTGAAACAGGTCAATTCATGCATATTTGATGAATTACATTTCTACAGCACTGGAGACATGGTGGTTAAAGCAGCACTGGAACTTCTGTATTACTTGCATGACAGATTAATCACCTGTTATATCGCTTCAATGCTGAATAAAAGGTGGAAATTCAAGGAGTAACTTTGGATTATTGTCCATTGAGTTTCATTAAGGATTTAATGATCAAATGACTTTATGGTCCCAAGTAGATGACAATGACAGTGTTATAAAAATCACTCTGCAATGCAAATCAAACCAGCACTACAATACAGTCCATTTCATTGTCGTTAAAAACACTACACAGAACATACACACATAACATAGAAAGAATGAAAGAGAGTGAGAGAAAAAGAGAAAGAAAGGGAGACAGAGAGAGTGAGAGAAAAAGAGAAAGAAAGGGAGACAGAGAGGGAAAAAAGAGAAAGAAAGGGAGACAGAGAGGTATCATTATCTTTCCAGTGAAATGTATTACAGTATCACTCTGAGTCCATTTAAGTACTGACAGACGACAACTGACTACACACACACACACACACACACAAACACACCAGGCCCTGCCTGAGACGCAGGGCAGAATATAACTGACTATTTCAGTCACACTTTAAAATGAAGGCAGAACCAAAGATCAAATGGTGGAAGTTGAAGAAGGAATACAGTCACGCGAAGTTCAGGGAGGAGTTAAAACAGGAACTGGGTGGCAGTGAAGAGCTGCCAGATGGCTGGGAAACTACTGCAGGAGTGGTAAGGGAGACAGCCAGGAAGGTACTGGGTATGTCCTGCAGACGGAGGAAAGAAGACAAGGAGACCTGGTGGTGGAACCAGGAAGTGCAGGAAAGTATATGGAGGAAGTAGTTGGCCAAGAAGAAATGGGACGGTCAGAGAGATGAAGAACGTAGACAAGAGTAAAAGGAAATGCAGCACAAGGCGAGGAGAGAGGTGGCAAAGGCGAAGGAAAAGGCACATTGTGAGTTGTACGAGAGGCTGGACACTAAGGAAGGAGAAAAGGATTTGTACCGATTGGCCAAACAGGGGGACCGAGCTGGGAAGGATGTAGAGCAGGTTAGGGCAATGAAAGACAGAGATGGAGATGTACTGACAAGTGAGGAAAGTCGAGGACAGTGTGCTGAGAAGATGGAAGGAGTACTTGGAGGAGCTGATGAATGAAGAAAACGAGAGAGAAATAAGGTTGGATGGTGGGGTGATAGCAAATCAGGAAGTGCAGTGGATTAGCAAAGATGAAGTAAGAGCAGCTATGAAGAAGATGAAGAGTGGAAAGGCAGTTGGCCCGGATGACATACCTGTGGAGGCTCGGAGATGTTTGGGAGATATGGCAGTGGAGTTCTTAACTAAATTGTTTAACACAATCTTGGACAGGGAGAGGATGCTTGAGGAGTGGAGAAAAAGTGTACTGGTACCAGTTTCAAAGAACAAGGGCGATGTGCAGAGCTGTAGCAACTACAGAGGCATAAAGTTGACCAGCAACAGCATGAAGATATAGGAAAGAATGGTGGAAGCTAGGTTAAGAAGAGAGGTGATGATTAGCGAACAACAGTATGGTTTCATGTCAGGGAAGAGCACTACAGATGCAATGTTTGCTTTGAGACTGTTGATGGAGAAATACAGAGAAGGCCAGAAGGAGTTGCACTGTGTCTTTGTGGATTTAGAGAAAGCATATGACAGGGTGCCGAGAGGGGAGGTGTGGTTTTGTATGAGGAAGTCCGGAGTGGCAAAGAGGTATGTAAGAGTGATACAGGACATGTATGAGGACTGTGTGACAGTGGTGAGGTGTGCGGTAGTAGTGACGGATGGGTTGAAGGTGGAGGTGGGATTACACCAAGGATCGGCTCTGAGCCCTTTCTTGTTTGCAATGGTGATGGACAGGTTGACAGACGAGGTCAGGCAGGAGTCTCCTTGGACTATGATGTTTGCTGATGATATTGTGATCTGTAATGAGAGTAAGGAGCAGGCTGAGGAGAGCCTGGAGAGGTGGAGGTATGCACTGGACAGTAAAGGAATGAAAGTC
This sequence comes from Chanos chanos, assembly GCF_902362185.1. NCBI lineage: Eukaryota > Metazoa > Chordata > Actinopteri > Gonorynchiformes > Chanidae > Chanos > Chanos chanos. The sequence continues at coordinate 1,426,878 of NC_044497.1, read as the reverse complement.
AGTAGGAGCAAGAGAGAATACATGTGCGTAAATGAGAAGGAGGACTGTGGAACGGTGAAAATGCAAGGAGCAGAGGGGGTAAAGGTGGAAGAGTTTAAATACTTGGGGTCAAAGGAGCAAAATAACAGGGAGTGTAGAAGTGAGGTGAAGAAGAGAGTACAGGCAGGGTGGAGTGGGTGGAGAAGAATGTCAGGAGTGATGTGCGACAGAGGGGTAGCTGCAAGACTGAAAGGGAAGGTTTACAGGATGGTAGTGAGACCAGCTAAGCTGTATGGTTTGGAGGCGGTGGCACTGACGAAAAGACCGGAGGCGGAGCTGGAGGTGGCGGAGCTGAAGATGTCAAGATTTGCGTTGGGAGTGACGAGGATGGACAGGATCAGAAACGAGTACATTAGAGGGACGGCCCACGTCGGACGGTTTGGAGACAGAGTAAGAGAGGCGAGACTGAGGTGGTCTGGTCATGTGTGGAGGAAAGACGCTGGGTACGTTGGGAAAAGGATGAGAAAAGGACGGGAAAAGGATGGGAAAAGGATGCTGATTCTGGTAGGACTTTGTTTTACCGGTCCGGTGTCCAGAAAGAATTTATCTTACCCGACAAATCTGAAACTTACCGGTCACGTTTCAATAACAGTCTATGTTACAAATACAGTGTAGCGATTGAGTGAAACCTCAATGTTAGCCGCTAAATTGTAGGCTTTTACGAAGTATCTGTAACCTGTAACATATGTAGGCTGTTTAAAAAAGGCTAGGCCTACATGGCATCAAATGTAGCCTGTAGGCTACCAGGTAACATTTTATTTTCCACTTTTTTTCATTGCGACAAAGTCCTCTGCTGCTGACTTGAAATCAAAGGTGTCCAACGCGACTTTGTGGCTTGCAACGTGCATAGGCCGCGTCACTCTCTCCTCCTCCAGACGACTTTGCAGGGACAGCCTTCGTTATAGCTACGTTTTGTATGAGCATTATTACAGGATATTTTGACTGGCAAGCTTTTCATTTATTGATTTTTTTAAATCAATTTTACCAGGAAAAACCCGGTAATTACTGGGTAACGGAAACCCTGATAATATACATAGAGAAATTTGTAAAGTCAGGATTGTGGGAGCTGGTTAATGTCACATAGATGAAGAGATGATGCAGAGACTACAGTCAGGGAGAAGGCAGTGGGATGTTCTGCTTTTCTCCAGCTTTCCCGACGGCCACTAGAGGTCACTGGGGGGTTGAGAGAGTGGTAACATAACTACAGCTGGGAACTCCTGGAGTCCTGCCGGCTGTCTCTGGAGTCAGTGGACTGTTCTGCACGTCTCCACTGAGGGGAGACACTCCACTATGCAGACGGCTGCCTGCACTGCAGAGTCCTACTACTCTACCATGGTGGAGCCCAGGGAAGAAGAGGAGGTTCTTCCACTGCAGTTCCTGGGACACCTCAAACCCACAGCATGTCCTTCCCATGTCTTTCTGTTGGTCTTCATTTCCCTGTCCATCTCTCTGTCCTGCAGCAGCATCCAAGTCACTGCCGGAAGAAGCTGAACTGGTCCAGTGACCCACATCCCAGTGGTCACCGGGAACTCCGGCTATACCCACAAGCCCCTTTGAGCACTTCTTTCCAGAAACTTCTGCTCTTCCTCGTGTATTCACTGCCCTCTGCAGAGTGGACCCATGTTCCGGCCATAGAGGAAGCACAGTAAAGACAGCACCAGTGGGGTTGCCAGGTCTTATACTGAGGACTTATGGTTGGAGACATCAGGGGAATGCACCAGTTTGCAAGGAGACACAGTCCACCTGGAGCAACTTAATAACTTAAACAACTTAAATAACTGAAGCTGGAGGTTATTTTTTACGTTACTGATGTGGCACTAAAGAAAGATTCATGAGTAATGCAGTATTGGAGTCATAAGATATAGGCTGACATGAGTCATGCTAAATGTAGAAAATGCACTGTGAAGGGACAACTAAAAATAATTTACTCAGTAACTCCAGATCTGATTCCAAATGCTGTAATGCAGAACTGCCAGGTGAATGAATGAGTTGCTGAGAGGCCTTCATACATTATATATAAATACATACCTTATACACGCATTACAAACTTTATTTCACCACATTACGGGAGAGACATGATCACCAAATTTGTCTGACATCTCACATGTTATAAGCACTATTTCTAACTATAAAAAGCAAAAGTGAAATTCAGTGAAAGGGGTGACATGTTGGAAATGATTACGAGTTTATTTTCATATAGAGCTGGGAAGTGAGATCCGATCTCAAGTGGTCAGGACAGACACGAATTCTAAAGCCAGGTGTAAACGGACGTCCTTAGAGATGTCCACTTGTGATCGGATCACAAAAATCAGATCTCAATGCAAGGTTTAAACAGGGTCAAAAGGTGGAGACTCTGGGTATGTGTTAGTTTTTATGGACATGTTTCCATTTTTACTGTAATGATCTTAACCCTGTACTGCATCCTGTAACTCCCAGGTAACAAACTCTATTTTAGCTTGTTTAAAGAAAATAAGACATTCCATTTCTTTGGTAAGCCCTTGATCAGAAGTGGAAACCCAAATACTAACCAATGAACTTGCAAGAAAAATGGTCACATGCCCCACAGGTTGCTATTTGCTTCCTCTTTTGACACATGTGCACATGTCACATGGGGCCATATTTACTCTCACAAGAAATGCATTTTTCACTAATTTTCCTCCAGGTAATCATTTACAAAAAAATAATCGACCTTCACTGGTGTGTAAAGATGTATTTTCAAAAACTTCACATGACATATCAATGTATGTGTCATAGGAAATTACAAAAAACTGTATGTTGCCCTGAAGTAACATTATGCCATAATGGAATCACATAAGGTATACTATGTACAGTAAGCACAGTAAGTAACGTATATTACATTTGTAAGGAACAGAGTTAGAATTATCATCAAAATGTATTTCCCATGAATAAGACTTTTGTAATGCATACAAAAGAACATGCAATTCACATATTAATATTTTACAATCATATTTAATATATAATTATGTATATATATGGCATATATATTATATATATGCGTGTATATGAAATTGGTAATGCATTAAAAAACAGGTAAATCTGTTTGTTCAAGTGTTTGGTTAAAGAAATTGATGTTTAAAATAAATATTTTTCCTTTTTGCATGAAAATATCAATTGTTTCATTTTCATTTTTCATTTTTTTCATCTTCATATTTTGATCATAACTGCATAATGTTGCTCTGAGGTAACAGACCCTAAAAATATATAGAAAATTTAAAAATCATGAAAATGTATATTGATACTGTTAAAGTGTCCTAGTTTAAGCAGAAAAAACATTACAAATATTTTTTTACCCATGTATATCATAATGCATGCAGTAGAGGGTTAAATGATTCAGGAAACTCAAAACAATGAGTTACACTTTGCAAAATGTTGATGTAAGAAGAAAAAAAAAACAACCCTCACTTAGTAAAAGACACTCTTTTGTCATCTATATGTTACGTATGTTAATACATATTTGTTTTTTTATGTAACATTTTTTTTACTGTGGAACATACCCTGAAGGAAGCCTTGCAAACTAGGAGTAAACTGCAGCACTCGACTGAAAACTAAGCATCTATTTTGTTGCACTTATGTCAAATAAAATTAACTGAAAATTTGGGGAGTAACATTTTGGATTGTTGTCCACTGAATTTACATATATAAAGGTAGAGAGAGAGAGAGAGAGGGAGAGAGAGATCACTTTTCTTTTCTCATTAACACTTTCTCACGAGTTCTGAGGGATAATTGGAGTGAATGAAAGCTTTGGTACAATATCTCAATAAGTCACTGAACAAGTGAAAACTTTTCAGACAGTGAGTCTGAGTCAGTCACAGTCATTGTGAAATGGATTAGACTCAAGCGGCTGTGGAGGAGAGTGGTGTGTGTGTGTGTGTGTGTGTGTGTCTGGTGTGAAAATGACTAGACTGAACCTGCCTGTGGAGGAGACCAGATCCATGAAGACAAGTTGATGTCCATGTGTTGTGGATGATTTTTATGTCAAAGACAAATGATCGTTTTGTGTAATATTTAGGGGTGTAACGATTCACCATACGAATCAGAAACCGGTTTTAACGTTAAAGATGCGACTACATCGATACGTGGACCCCTTGATCGATCTAAATATACCATGAATCGTTCGATGGAACGATTCTAAACTTACGGAGCGGTTGACTGAAGCGCTGCTACCTATTCTACTTCAGTATTTAACTGCTGCGGAAGAGTCACTGATCAAATGTTATAAGTCACGTTACTTTCAAAATAATATTGACAGCCTCTCACTCGCCAGTAAATCTGCACAGCATCTCACATTGACATTTTACCTTTTACGAGAGTAATGTTAGCCTTGCTTGCGAGGTAAAACCAAGAACAACACGTCCCACAGCTGACACGGTTTACAGTGCACCATCAAATTTAAAATCTAAAGTTTGGAAGACAATTGGATTTTATAAGAAGGAAGGAAAATTTGACAAAAGTCTGGTTAATTGTAAGGTCTGTAGAGCAGCGATTAAGTACAGTGGTAGCACGACAAATCTTACCACTGACCTGCTGAGACGGCATGGGATCGAGGGATCTGAGGATGCTAATGCAGCTAGCACAAGCAAGAACAGGCAATACAAAGACACGGATATTAAACACTTTGTCCAACCACAACGCAGCCACAACACGGCGAGGTCTAAGGTAAACACGGCATCTATAATCTGTTTTAAGGACTTAAAATGTTTGTTCATAGAGCAACTCTTTTTTTGTGTCTGTATCCGATGGAAAAGTAATAAACACAATGACATGTAATTCTAAAATGACTTGTCTTAAATTCTTTCCTGTGCCATAACGTAACAAAATACTTGGGATTACCTGGTCTTTTATGAAGTATATCTACTTGAAGATAAGCTGTGCCAGTTTTATAGAATTGGCTTATTTTAATTTATAATTGAAAATGAAAGTCTATATTAAACAAATGTTAAGAACTGTATCAGATTGCATCGCATCGAATCGTGCCGAATAGCGCCGAATCGAATCACACCGGGTCGTTTCATATTAAAATGTATCATCCCTGAATCGTATCGTAGCCCATGTATCTAGATACGTATCGGATCGTCTTATCAGGTAGAGAAGCACATTCCTAGTAATAATGCATCAGTAAATATTTGTTTATATGACAGTGGTAATGTACGTAAAAGCACTTTTTTTAAAAAAGAAAAGCTGTGGATTTTTGTTCATCTTTTGAAGACTCCTGTTTCAAAGAGGCTAAGAAATCATTCAGCGCACAAATCTGTCAACAGTGTTTGGCCAAATTAACCGAAGAAGTTTACCCTCTAGTGCTCTCTGCTGGTCAGTGTGTCTGTGTGTCTGTTTGTGTATGTGTGTGTGTGTGAGAGAGAAAGGGAGAAAGAGAGAGAGACACAGAAAATGACTATGAAATGACAGCAAAATACATTCAAAGCAAGTATGTCTCTCTCTCTCTCTCTCTCTCTCTCACACACACACACACACACACATACACACACACACCTGTTTCTCTTTCTCTCTGTCTCTGATCTAACCACACCCTGTGGCAGTTATGGTTCCTCTGACTTTTGTGGCAACCGCAATAGTTTATGTAAATCTCTCAGTCCGAAAGCAACTGAACAATGTACTTCTATTCATTTCCAAACTCTGTGAGACAGGGAACGACACCCATTCACACACTCCAGTCGTCTAGTGTCAGACGTCCTCTCCTCCAGAGTTGGTTTTCCTCCCTGCTTCTCAGAATTCCAGAGATTCCCTTTTCCTAAAGATGGGTGGCTGCAAGGTTGGTCTCTCTGACGTACTGCGGATCCTGCAGATCGTCTTCTGTGCCCTGGCGCTACTCATCCCCATGTTCCGAGGGAAGATGATCCACCCGTATGGAGTGTGGTGTGAGTTCGTGTGGATGTTTGGATTAGTCGTGGCCGTGGTCATACTGGTGCTGGAGAAGCTGCAACTGGTGTTGATCCTGCAGGTGTGTCTCCAGCACAGCTGGGACGACCTCAAGTGTGGACTACTGATGCTCTGCACCCTCATGCTCCTCTCTGCCTCCATCATCTATGCCGTGGTCTTCGTGTGCTCTCGCTGCTTTTGGGGCGTCATCTCTGCCATTTTCTCATTTTTGGCCCTAATTGTGTACGCTGTGGATGCCGTCAAGTCCAAGCTCAAATGCCCCAAAGGATACCTGTCGAACGGGCGGGGCATTCTCCGCTTCAGCCAGTGCTGGGTGGCCTGTATCATCCTGGCTGCGGTCGCCAGTGCGTTCCTGGGTGTTGAGCGGATGCATCGGCTGTCGGCTCTGGTTTGGTGTATTCTGGTCTACAGCGTCTGTTTGCTGGTCTCCATGGTGATTATTTTGCCTCATTTGCTGAAGCCGCTGAACGCGATGCTCTGCTTTGCGCTGGATAAATTGGAGGTCATCATTAACGTGGTTGCTGTGGTACTGTACATCTCCGCGGCCGTGCTATGGATTCTGTACGCGTACCGATTCTACAGATGGACTCGATGGTGGGACATATGGCACAACCGCCGCTTAGACGATGTGAACGTAGTGTCTGTCCTGACCTTCGTCAACCTGGGTTTGTACATCGCTGATCTGATCTGGTCTCTCCTGGCTCTTTACAAACGGATATGAACCCAGTCACTGCCTGACTCTCCACTATGGACCCAGTTACTGCCTGACTCTCCACTATGAACCCAGTCACTGCCTGACTCTCCACTATGGACCCAGTCACTGCCAGACTCTCCACTATGAACCCAGTCACTGCCCGACTCTCCACTATGAACCCAGTCACTGCCTGACTCTCCACTATGAACCCAGTCACTGCCTGACTCTCCACTATGGACTCACTTGTCTTCATCGTTTTTTGTGTATTTTTCTTTTTCCTTGTTAATCTTAAGACCCGCACTTATGATATTCAAGCAGAAAATCTGTAGTCAGGCAATGATGAAAAGCAACTTCCTGTCCAGATTCAGTCTGAGTGCTGAGACTGAGTAATGGCAGCTGAACTGTGATTGGTTGAAACAGGTCAATTCATGCATATTTGATGAATTACATTTCTACAGCACTGGAGACATGGTGGTTAAAGCAGCACTGGAACTTCTGTATTACTTGCATGACAGATTAATCACCTGTTATATCGCTTCAATGCTGAATAAAAAGTGGAAATTCAAGGAGTAACTTTGGATTATTGTCCATTGAGTTTCATTAAGGATTTAATGATCAAATGAGTTTATAAAAATCACTCTGCAATGCAAATCAAACCAGCACTACAATACAGTCCATTTCATTGTCTTTAAAAACACTACACAGAACATACACACATAACATGGAAAGAATGAGGGAGAGAGACAGTGAGAGAGAATGAGAGAAAAAGAGAAAGAAAGGGAGACAGAGAGGTATCATTATCTTTCCAGTGAGACGTATTACATTATCTATCTGAGTCCATTTAAGTACTGACAGACTACAACTGACCACACACACACACCTGTTTCTCTTTCTCTCTGTCTCTGATCTAACCACACCCTGTGGCAGTTATGGTTCCTCTGACTTTTATGGCAACCACAATAGTTTATGTAAATCTCTGTCCTAAAGCAACTGAACAATATACTCCTTTTTTTTCCAAACTCTGTGAGACATGGAAAGACACCCATTCACATGCTCCAGTCGTCTAGCGTCAGACGTCCTCTCCTCCAGAGTTGGTTTTCCTCCCTACTTCTCAGAATTCCAGGGATTCCCTTTTCCTAAAGATGGGTTTCTGTGGGCTGGGTCGCTCTGACATACTGCGGATCCTGCAGATCGTCTTCTGTGCCCTGGCGCTACTCATCCCCATGTTCCGAGGGAAGATGATCAACCCGTACGGAGTGTGGTGTGAGTTCGTGTGGGTGTTTGGAATGGTTGTTGCCGTGGTCATACTGGTGCTGGAGAAGCTGCTACTGGTGGTGATCCTGCAGGTGTGTCTCCAGCACAGCTGGGACGACCTCAAGTGCGGACTACTGATGCTCTGCACCCTCATGCTCCTCTCTGCCTCCATCATCTATGCCGTGGTCTTCGTGTGCTCTCGCTGCTTTGGGGACATCATCTCTGCCATTTTCTCATTTTTGGCCCTGATTGTGTACGCCGTGGATGCCGTCAAGTCCAAGCTCAAATGCCCCAAAGGATACCTGTCGAACGGGCGGGGCATTCTCCGCTTCAGCCAGTGCTGGGTGGCCTGTATCATCCTGGCGGCAGCCACCAGCGCTTTCCTGGGTGTTGAGCGGATGGATCACATGCTGCCTCTGATGTGGTGCATGCTGGTCTACAGCGTCTGTTTGCTGGTCTCCGCGGTGATTATTTTGGCTCATTTGCTGAAGCCACTGAATGCATTGTGCTGTTGTGCACTGGATAAATTGGAGGTCATCATTAACGTGGTTGCTGTGGTACTGTATAGCTCCGCGGCCGTGCTATGGATTCTGTACGCGTACCGATACTACAGAAGGAATCGATGGGGGGACATATGGCACAACCGCCGCTTAGACGACGTGAACGTAGTGTCTGTCCTGACCTTCGTCAACCTGGGTTTGTACACCGCTGATCTGATCTGGTCTCTCCTGGCTCTTTACAAACGGATATGAACCCAGTCACTGCCTGACTCACCACTATGAACCCAGTTACTGCCTGACTCTCCACTATGAACCCAGTCACTGCCTGACTCTCCACTATGGACCCAGTCACTGCCTGACTCTCCACTATGGACCCAGTCACTGCCTGACTCTCCACTATGAACCCAGTCACTGTCTGACTCTCCACTATGGACCCAGTCACTGCCTGACTCTCCACTATGAACCCAGTCACTGCCTGACTCTCCAGTTTGAACCCAGTCACTGCCTGACTCTCCACTATGAACCCAGTCACCGTCTGAATCTCCACTATGAACCCAGTCACTGTCTGACTCTCCACTATGAATCCAGTCACTGTCTGACTCTCCACTATGAACCCAGTCACCGTCTGAATCTCCACTATGAACCCAGTCACTGCCTGACTCTCCACTATGAACCCAGTCACTGCCTGACTCTCCACTATGGACCCAGTCACTGCCTGACTCTCCACTATGAACCCAGTCACTGCCCGAATCTTCACTATGGACTCACTTGTCTTCATCGTTTTTTGTGAATTTTTCTTTTTCCTTGTTAATCTTAAGACCCACACTTGTGATATTCAAGCAGAAAATCTATAGTCAGGCAATGATGAAAAGCAACTTCCTGTCCAGATTCAGTCTGAGTGCTGAGACTGAGTAATGGCAGCTGAACTGTGATTGGTTGAAACAGGTCAATTCATGCATATTTGATGAATTACATTTCTACAGCACTGGAGACATGGTGGTTAAAGCAGCACTGGAACTTCTGTATTACTTGCATGACAGATTAATCACCTGTTATATCGCTTCAATGCCGAATAAAAAGTGGAAATTCAAGGAGTAACTTTGGATTATTGTCCATTGAGTTTCATTAAGGATTTAATGATCAAATGAGTTTATAAAAATCACTCTGCAATGCAAATCAAACCAGCACTACAATACAGTCCATTTCATTGTCTTTAAAAACACTACACAGAACATACACACATAACATGGAAAGAATGAGGGAGAGAGACAGTGAGAGAGAATGAGAGAAAAAGAGAAAGAAAGGGAGACAGAGAGGTATCATTATCTTTCCAGTGAGACGTATTACATTATCTATCTGAGTCCATTTAAGTACTGACAGACTACAACTGACCACACACACACACCTGTTTCTCTTTCTCTCTGTCTCTGATCTAACCACACCCTGTGGCAGTTATGGTTCCTCTGACTTTTATGGCAACCACAATAGTTTATGTAAATCTCTGTCCTAAAGCAACTGAACAATATACTCCTTTTTTTTCCAAACTCTGTGAGACATGGAAAGACACCCATTCACATGCTCCAGTCGTCTAGCGTCAGACGTCCTCTCCTCCAGAGTTGGTTTTCCTCCCTACTTCTCAGAATTCCAGGGATTCCCTTTTCCTAAAGATGGGTTTCTGTGGGCTGGGTCGCTCTGACATACTGCGGATCCTGCAGATCGTCTTCTGTGCCCTGGCGCTACTCATCCCCATGTTCCGAGGGAAGATGATCAACCCGTACGGAGTGTGGTGTGAGTTCGTGTGGGTGTTTGGAATGGTTGTTGCCGTGGTCATACTGGTGCTGGAGAAGCTGCTACTGGTGGTGATCCTGCAGGTGTGTCTCCAGCACAGCTGGGACGACCTCAAGTGCGGACTACTGATGCTCTGCACCCTCATGCTCCTCTCTGCCTCCATCATCTATGCCGTGGTCTTCGTGTGCTCTCGCTGCTTTGGGGACATCATCTCTGCCATTTTCTCATTTTTGGCCCTGATTGTGTACGCCGTGGATGCCGTCAAGTCCAAGCTCAAATGCCCCAAAGGATACCTGTCGAACGGGCGGGGCATTCTCCGCTTCAGCCAGTGCTGGGTGGCCTGTATCATCCTGGCGGCAGCCACCAGCGCTTTCCTGGGTGTTGAGCGGATGGATCACATGCTGCCTCTGATGTGGTGCATGCTGGTCTACAGCTTCTGTTTGCTGGTCTCCGCGGTGATTATTTTGGCTCATTTGCTGAAGCCACTGAATGCATTGTGCTGTTGTGCACTGGATAAATTGGAGGTCATCATTAACGTGGTTGCTGTGGTACTGTATAGCTCCGCGGCCGTGCTATGGATTCTGTACGCGTACCGATACTACAGAAGGAATCGATGGGGGGACATATGGCACAACCGCCGCTTAGACGACGTGAACGTAGTGTCTGTCCTGACCTTCGTCAACCTGGGTTTGTACACCGCTGATCTGATCTGGTCTCTCCTGGCTCTTTACAAACGGATATGAACCCAGTCACTGCCTGACTCTCCACTATGGACCCAGTTACTGCCTGACTCTCCACTATGAACCCAGTCACTGCCTGACTCTCCACTATGAACCCAGTCACTGCCTGACTCTCCACTATGGACCCAGTCACCGTCTGAATCTCCACTATGAACCCAGTCACTGCCTGACTCTCCACTATGAACCCAGTCACTGCCTGACTCTTCACTATGAACCCAGTCACTGCCTGACTCTCCACTATGGACCCAGTCACCGTCTGAATCTCCACTATGAACCCAGTCACTGCCTGACTCTCCACTATGGACCCAGTCACCGTCTGAATCTCCACTATGAACCCAGTCACTGCCTGACTCTCCACTATGAACCCAGTCACTGCCTGACTCTTCACTATGAACCCAGTCACTGCCTGACTCTCCACTATGAACCCAGTCACTGCCAGACTCTCCACTATGAACCCAGTCACTGCCTGACTCTTCACTATGGACTCACTTGTCTTCATCGTTTTTTGTGTATTTTTGTTTTTCCTTGTTGTTCCAACTTCCTGTCCAGATTCAGTCTGAGTGCTGAGATTGAGTAATGGCAGCTGAACTGTGATTGGTTGAAACAGGTCAATTCATGCATATTTGATGAATTACATTTGTGGGGCCTAGCTGAATACTTTGACTGTCACCAGACCTCTTCGGTCTCTTAGTGAGGTGTAGTGGTAAAATACGATCACAGGTATATATTTTGTTAAGTGAATGGAATGTGTGGACATTCTTTTCATCTTGTGTTACACTTCTCTCACTCAAACACTGGTTTATCAACCAAGCTCTCACACACCTGTCCCACTGTTTTAGAGAGCTCTCATTATCTATGGGCGTCAAGGCCGAAGGCCCTTGGCTGCACGGGTATATCTGTGTGTGTGTGAGACCTAGTTGTCAGTCTTCCACCATCAAGACTCTGTCTGGGTGCTCCTCTGATGACCTCCTCTCTGCTTTTGCTGTATACGCTACCTTTTGCTCAATAAAGACAAAAGAGCTACCTTAAGTCATCGTCGTGCCTGTTTATTATTTTCAACACTTTTAAAAACATTGATGCCCAACACATTTCTACAGCACTGGAGACATGGTGGTTAAAGCAGCACTGGAACTTCTGTATTACTTGCATGACAGATTAATCACCTGTTATATCACTTCAATGCCGAATAAAAAGTGGAAATTCAAGGAGTAACTTTGGATTATTGTCCATTGAGTTTCATTAAGGATTTAATGACCAAATGAGTTTATAAAAATCACTCTGCAATGCAAATCAAACCAGCACTACAATACAGTCCATTTCATTGTCTTTAAAAACACTACACAGAACATACACACATAACACGGAAAGAATGAGAGAGAGAGAGAGAGAGAGAGAGAGAGAGAGAGAGAGAGATAGAAAAAGAGAAAGAAAGGGAGACAGAGAGGTATCTCTGAGTCCATTTAAGTACTGACAGACGACAACTGACTACACACACAAACACACACACACACACACACACTCACACACACACACACTCATAGGCTCTGTTTACACCTTGCATTAGATTTTGGTAATCCCATCACAAGTGGACAGCTCTGAAGTATGTCCGTTTATAGCTGGATGTAGAATCCGTCTCCACATGTGTTTCGAGTGACCACTTGCGATCGGATCTCACTTCCCCGCTCTACATGCAAATAAACACGTACATCATTTTCGTTTGCAGAGACCAAATGCGCTGGTGTTTTCGACAGGTGTCGTATGAAATATGTAAAGGCATGAAATCTGGAACATTTTCAAAGGACATGCGTCAAATTGTGCGTCAGATGTAAACTATCACCAAACTCATGACACGGCTGTTAAAGACACTACATACCTTAAGAAAGCAAGGTATGAAAGAATGAAATTCCTGTTTTGTAGCGAATCTAATCCCTGTTCAATACGTTTGGCTAACTGAGCCCGCTAATAGAGATAAGCAATGCCCTCCCGTGTACCTCCGCTCAATAAACTGATGATAGACCACACGATGATACGAGATGCATATTCAATGTCTACTTGAACTGCGTTAATCGTAATCATTCATAGTTAGTCATACATTTTTAGTGTGGTTTATTAGCGATTTGGTATCCTGTGTTGCTCAGGGGTCAAATATTAATTTCAGAACTGTTTTCTTTAATGCGTCGACATGATTTATTTACCTCAATGTCAGTTGAGTAGGCGGTCATTCAATGTGGTCGAGACCGCATTCGCATTTACACTGCTAACAGAATGTGGTCGTATGCGGTCGAGATGACCTCAGAATGTGTTCGGAGCGATCGGATCTCGATGCGACCTCAATGGGCATTGGGTGCGTTTACACCTTTACTTTAGAGATGTCCACTTTTGACCAGATCACCATAATCAGATCTAATGCAAGGTGCAAACAGGGCCATACACACACACACACACACACACACACACAGAGCTTTTGGGATGCAAAATAGAAATGGATGAACAGGGATAATGTTTGTTGTAATGACAGCATTTCCTCAGACAAAACAGACAACAGACAAAAGAGGCGAATGAAAACTGTCCATATCAGGATCAGAAAACCCCAGACTCACACACATGTCTGTCATCAGTCAGGATCAGAAAACCCCAGACTCACACACACGTCTGTCATCAGTCAGGGGACAGGACACCGTGGGTGTCAGAGTTCATGTTGTGGATTGAGTGTGATCAGAATTAACCTGCCATCGTGAGGTTGAGAACTGTTTTAATCTCCACAAACACTGACGGACACTTTGATCACTTCCATTCACTATAATCACCCTCTCAGACACATAACAAAGACAGTCTGGCTTTGACTCTGCTGTGGAGCGAGCAGCACACTCAGTATGGAATAGGAAAACATTTACACACCGGGAGATCAGTTCCATTTACACACTGCCAAGATAACACATCACTCTGTCCACACTCAGGGAATGGGAGACTGCCTTGTTCCAGCTGCACCCTGTCTCTGTGTGCAATTTGCCTGTGTGTAATTTGCCAACTGAAACATGATGTAAAACTGTGTGTTGGTCTCTAACGCTCCACGGTTCCTTCCCTCTGAAGAGACGACTGACTGTTATTAGTGAATATTTACTCAACGGCTACCGAAAAAAAACTACACCTGCTAAACACACAGCTACAAACAACAGACAGGGAGAAAGAAACAAGAGATAAGTTTGATTAAAAAAAACTTTATTTGGTCCAATGGAACCTGAGTTTGCAAATGATCCGTACAGATATTTATACTTATATAGAGATTTTGTTTTGTTTTTCAAAATCAATAAAATACTCTGTATATCACATTCCTGCCCATCAGAATTCCGTGAAGATCCTGTGAACGCTTGGTTTGATTTTTATTATTTTTCTTTGTTGTTTATTATTTTATTTACTTTTTTTTTTTTTTACAGGAGGGGTGTATAC
>NC_044497.1:1395000-1405000 GCF_902362185.1 Chanos chanos | reverse complement strand
TGTGTCATTGTACTGATGTAGTGTATTAGTTTACATCTGCATGTTAATGTGTCGTTGTACTGATGTAGTGTATTAGTTTATGTCTGCATGTTAATGTTTGGATGGTACTGATGTAGTGTATTAGTTTATGTCTGCATGTTAATGTGTCGTTGTACTGATGTAGTGTATTAGTTTATGTCTGCATGTTAATGTTTGGATGGTACTAATGTAGTGTATTAGTTTATGTCTGCATGTTAATGTGTCGTGGTACTGATGTAGTGTATTAGTTTATGTCTGCATGTTAATGTGTCGTGGTAATAATGTAGTGTATTAGTTTACATCTGCATGTTAATGTTTGGGTGGTACTAATGTAGTGTATTAGTTTACCTCTGCATGTTAATGTGTCATTGTACTGATGTAGTGTATTAGTTTACATCTGCATGTTAATGTTTGGGTGGTACTGATGTAGTGTATTAGTTTACATCTGCATGTTAATGTTTGGGTGGTACTGATGTAGTGTATTAGTTTATGTCTGCATGTTAATGTTTGGATGGTACTGATGTAGTGTATTAGTTTATGTCTGCATGTTAATGTGTCGTGGTACTGATGTAGTGTATTAGTTTATGTCTGCATGTTAATGTGTCGTGGTAATAATGTAGTGTATTAGTTTATGTCTGCATGTTAATGTTTGGGTGGTACTAATGTAGTGTATTAGTTTACCTCTGCATGTTAATGTGTCATTGTACTGATGTAGTGTATTAGTTTACATCTGCATGTTAATGTTTGGGTGGTACTGATGTAGTGTATTAGTTTACATCTGCATGTTGATGTTTGGGTGTCCCCTCCAGCACTGGGTGCCCTACACGCAGCACATGCCGTGTGTGTCCGTAACGGCAGCTCTGTTTGTATGTGTGTTTGCATGTGTGTGTGTGTGTGTGTTTATATGTATGTGTGTGTTACTGTATATGTATGTGTCTGTGTGTGTGTGTGTTTATATGTATGTGTGAGTTACTGTATATGTGCGTGGGTGTGTGTGGATATTTATATGTATGTGTGTGTGTATTGTATATGGATGTGTGTGTGTATTGTATATGGACGTGTGTGTGTGTGTGTGTGTGTGTGTGTATGTGTGTGTTTATATGTATGTGTGTGTGTATTGCATATGTATGTGTATGCGTGTGTGTGGGTGTGTGTACCTCGTGTCTCTCTCCCTTGTTCTCTGTCAGTAGAATAATAGCATCGGCCAGAGTCGTTGGCATGGCCTCCACCTGCTCCACCATCACCTGTCGTGAGCTGTAGATTGCAAGGATGTACCCTGGGAATTCCTGACTGGACCTTCTCCCACTGGTGGGACTGGATACTACACACACACAAACACACACATGCGTGGAAATACGTGCACGCACACGGACACATATGCACACATGCACACGCACACACAGACAGAGGGACACACACACAAATACGTCAGTGTCCAGGTATGGACCGGTGTGCTGTCATTAGAGTAACATATTTGAATTGCAATTTAAAAACAAAACTTAACACTCTATATTACAGTTACATATGTGTGTGCGTCTCTGTCTGTGTGTGCGTGTGTGTGTGTATGTGTACCTGTATGTGTATGAGTGTGTGCGTGTTTGTGTGTATGTGTATGTGTGTGTGCATGTGTGTCTATACCTGGTGTGTTTGTGGTTCCACTGAGGTTCATTTGCCAGTGGTTGAAGGCACAGCAGACTACAGCGTATTCTCCAGGTTCTAACATCACATCACAGCCCACAAACTTCTTCACCGCTCTCTTACTGTGGGCCAAGAGTCGACCCAAGACCGGCTTATTCCCACTGCCAAACGATGCACGGAACACCATAATACACAGGTCCAACAGGTGACTGTCCGCAGTGTCAGAACGCCTGGGCCAACACACACGCATACACACACACACACAGAGAGAAACATGTTCACACAGAGAAAAGACTTTTTTTAAGGACGTGTTTATGTACAATTTTAAACAAATATGAGAAAAAGACTGAGAGACAAAACCAGAAAAACAGGGAAAATGTGTTGTGCATCTGCGTCTGCGTGTTTGTGTGTGTGTCTGCGTGTTTGTGTGTGTGTGTGTGTGTGTGTGTGTGTGCCTGTGAGTGTGTGTGTGTGTGTGTGTGTGTGTGTGTGTGTGTGTGTGTGTGTGTGTGTGTGTATTTGCGCGTGTTACCGGCTGCCCTCCTGAAACAGGGCGAACTCCAGTGCGGTTCTCTCCAGTACAGTGAGGGAGGTTACGGAGATGGGACCACTGGCCCTGCTGGGGAAACAGCCCTGCACACGCACCTCCTGCCAGTCAGAGTGGATCTTACAGATGTCCACAGAGTCAAAGTACCTGCAACACACACACACACAC
Source organism: Chanos chanos (assembly GCF_902362185.1). Taxonomy (NCBI): domain Eukaryota; kingdom Metazoa; phylum Chordata; class Actinopteri; order Gonorynchiformes; family Chanidae; genus Chanos; species Chanos chanos. Next base: position 1,402,629 of record NC_044497.1, on the reverse strand, counting down.
ACACACACACACGTCATTATATATACACACACAGAAATATTCATTTATTTACACACAGACACACGCACACAATGTACCACTGTACTACTGTGTATGTGTGTGTGTGTGTGTGAGAGAGAGAGAGAAAGAGACAAAGAGAGAAACAGAGACAGAACGCTATAGGGCAGACAGAGTGTATGAAATATAATGTATGGAGTGTGTGTATGGACGCGCGCGCACACACACACACACACACACCACTGCTTCCCTCTTCCACACAGATGCTATGCTTCTAAACCATCACACTCCAGTTCTGTAACCCAGAGTAGCGAGACTGAGTCAATGCCACTCACAGCTGGGTTCAGTCTTAAAACTGCCCTACTGCTGGTCAGTCAAACTCACCGTCTGATTGGCCAACTGATTATTAGCCTGATTCACAGACTGGCTGATCTATTGACTAATTAACGAATAGTGTGACAGACTGATGAATAAATGGAGAGACTGATGGATAGATTTACAGTTATATGGATGGATGGGTGAATGAATGAATGAACAAATGAATGAATTAAAGAATGATGGATGGATGGATGGATGGATGGATGAGTGGATGAATGAGTGAATGAGTGGATGTAGGGTTGTGGACTCACTTGATGAAGTCTCCGTACTCCATCCAGAAGACCCCCTCACTGCTGCCGTGGGCCATGAGCTCGTGACGGAGGTGCTCCGGCCAGTCCGCCCACTCATCTGACCAGGAGCCGTTCCACGAGAACCTTCCCCAGGGGTTCCTCAGGCGCAGCAACCTGGAACAGCGTTACAGAACCACACGGAACCGTCTCAGAACTGTGTCCTCACAGAACGTAGAACGCTTTCAGAACCGAGCACGTGCAGCGCAAAGAACGCTCAGATCAGAACAGTTTAGGAGTTTCATAAAGAAACACGTCTTTTGGAACAGAAAGCGTCCACGTGAGAAAAGGCTTAAGTGTAGAACTTGCAGAGCAGAAGAGTTTGAGAACGAGCTGACCTCTGTTAAACGAGGCAAAAGTGAAAGTGAAGGTGAGCATGTGAGTTTGTGCTGACTCACCGATAGCCCTGAACATCTCGCACGTCCAGTACGGAGTAGGCGTGTCGGGGCCGCAGTCCCAGTGACTCATAAACCACATCGTCCACCTTCATGTTCCCCCCGCCGCACGAAGCCCCCATCAGGAAACTGAGACACAGAGAGAAGGAAAAGGAGAAAGAGTCAACACTCAGACCACCCACCATCAACACAACAGTCAGATTACACACCTTTAACACTGACTGTTATCTCACAGCAACCGCTGATAACGCACACACACACACTCACACTCACACACACACACACTCACACACACACACACACACACTCACACACACACACACACACACACACACACACTCACACACACACACACTCACACTCACACACACTCACACACACACACACTCACACTCACACACACTCACACACACACACACACACTCACACACACACACACACACACTCACACTCACACACACACACACTCACACACACACACACTCACACTCACACACACTCACACACACACACACACACTCACACTCACACACACACACACACTCACACACACACACACACACACACACACACACACACACTCACACACACACACACACACACACACACACTCACACACACACACACACACACACTCACACACACACACACACACACACACACACACACTCACACACACACACACACACACACACACACTCACACACACACACACACACACACACACACACACACACACACACACGTACATCGTACTTTAACCCCTTTCACACCTCCTGTTTTACCCATGAATGTTCTGGTAATTTTCCAGGACAGGCGTGTGATTGTGCGCTGGAGTGGAAATGCTGGACGGGTTAATCCGGTGATTTGCCAGGACCAAACCCGAAACATTCAGCGTTTAAGATAAACTCAAGCGTGAACACACAGCCGTGAAACTGCTGGGGAAGATGACACACACGTGTCGTCACTTCTCATGGCAAGTCAGGGAGATTGACGTCAGTTAAACAAAAGCTAGTGAACCAATGATACACCATCAGCGAAGATAATTAGGTCTAATTAAAGTCTAAATAAGGAAGATAATCGAAATCCAAAGTTAAAAAAATCAACACCAGCTGTCTGCAAATTCATTACATTAATAACATCGCCAGCAGACGGACACTTGTTAAGATCTGTTCCCTGTCAATTTTGTCCAAAAGCATCTTTCGCTGTGGACGTCTGACATCTTATGCTGCCTTTGCATGACTGTCATGCCATGTGTGAACACACTTGTCCTGCTCTTCTTCAGTGCAGTGTGAAAGGGGAACCCACCAGCAGTACTGGAAATGTTGATTCAGCAATGCTCTGGGTTTAGATCAACAGAAGCTTCTTTAAAAATCTGAAAGGGGCTTCTGAGTCGACACACACACACACACACACACACACATCACATCACATACACACACACACACACACACACACACACACACACACACATCACACACACACACACACACACACACACGCACACATATACAGAGAGAAAGAGAGAGAGCATTGTCTCTGGGCAGTCAGAAAGGACTTGTCCAATGAACAACTGTGTGTCTCCAGTCACTCTCTCTCTCTCTCACTCTCACTCTCTCTCTCTCTCTCTCTCTCTCCAGTTGGTTTCTATGACTCATGAAGGGCAGGTGGTACAGAACAACAGGTGCTGTAGTATGTGTGTGAGTGTGTGTGTGGGTGTGTGTGTGTGTGTGAGAGAGTTTGAGTGAGTAAGTGCGTATGTGATATTGTGTGTTCGCGCGTGTGTGCATGATTGCGAGTGTGCGTGTACATGATTATGTGTTTTTGTGTGTGTGTGTTTATGTATTTGTGTGTATGTATGCGTGTGTGTGTGTGCATGTATATATGTATATGTGGCTGTGTGTGTGTGTGTGTGTGTGTGTGTGTGTCTTACCCCGCCTCTTTAGAGCTGAGCATCTTTGCCCAGATCAGATCCGTGTCGATTGGCTCTTCTCTGGGGTTGGTGGAGCTGACCTGTAACATGAGTGACTCACAGGGGGCGCCAGTGAGCGTGGCCAAACCTTCGATGGCCCTGCCAGCCTGCAGAGCGAAGTATGACCCATGGAGCTTTGCCAAGGCCTTCTCTATGAGTGCTACCCACAGCTGTCTCCGCTGGGCCTGGACACACAGACAGAGAAACACACAGAAAGAGAGAGAGAGACAGACAGAAACAGAGACAGAGAGACAGAGAGAAGGGAGTTTTTGTTACATTTAATTTTGTTACATTTTGTTTTGTTACATTCAATTGAGGTTAATGTTATTGATATTCTCACTCACACACACACACACACACACATGCACGCGCGCACACACACACACCTGAGAGAAGAGCAAGTAACCATATTCGTCACATGGAAGCATGTCGTCCACTAGAACCGTGGTCCAGGTTCCGTCCTTACACAGCCGGACCTGATACGCCCCCTCTGGGCAGATGGTCCGTGTGATCATCACACGTTCCACCAGCTCCGGACGCTCCGCTAGAACCGCCAACGCACTCAAGAACCTGAAAACAGACATCACATGAAAGTCTGTCCTGTCCGATAACTAATACTGACCTCTCCCCTCAATCACCACTGATTCACCCAGTGACCAGTCAACCTCTGTCTCATGACCAAGAAATACAGACCATCTACAGGACAGGCCACTCAACACAGAGCTGTCTAAAACACACAATGCGCTTACAGAAAACATACACGTATGTGTGTGTGGACATGCAGCAACAGACTAATATACAGTGGTATGAAAGAGACAGAGTTAATGCTGAGTGTGATATGCCATTGGTCAGGGTTTAGCTTGGTCTAATCTTTCTCATCTGACGTATCCACTCAAACAAGAAAGGATTTTTCAGGCGCAGTTAAATCAGTTATGTCAGGTGAAATCTTTGTTTGATGTTTGTGGATCAGTTGGGCAGAGATGGTTGTCATGACGATGAAAAGATTCAGGGCACTGGGGTATCAGCATGGGCCTTCACACTTCACACACCTATTACACATTCTCTCTTTCTCTTTCTCTCTGTATCTCCCTCAGTTCAATTTAACAAGCTTGACTAGCATGACTGTAACATAAACAATGTGGCTGAAGCAGATCATTTTATGACATTAAATCTTAACAACAAACTGACAAGAGAACCAAAGTAACAAACTGACAGGAGAAACAAAGTAACACACTGACAGGAGAACCAAAGTAACACACTGACAAGAGAACCAAAGTAACACACTGACAGGAGAACCAAAGTAACACACTGACAGGAGAACCAAAGTAACACACTGACAGGAGAACCAAAGTAACACACTGACAGGAGAACCAAAGTAACACACTGACAGGAGAACCAAAGTAACACACTGACAGGAGAAACAAAGTAACAAAGTGCAGGGACACAGGGAAGGACAAGAAGAAAGGAGGTGGTTTTCCTTATTATTACAGGGGAGGAACTCAGGGAAGACACTTAGTATTTTTTGGGAAATCTCCCTGTTGAATTTGTTCATACTGTTCACATTCAGTCAGGAGATGGAGCCGTGTCTCCACTGATCCCTGTGCCGTCAGGTTTGCCTGTGTTCTCTGTGCAGTCAGGTTTGCCTGTGTTCTCTGTGCAGTCAGGCTTACCTGTGTTCTCTGTGCAGTCAGGCTTACCTGTGTTCTCTGTGCAGTCAGGTTTGCCTGTGTCTGCCCAGCTCTATGAGCAGACTGTGCTAACTCAGTCTGTACTTTATCAGTGTTGTGCTCAGGTTTGGTTCAGTCTCTGTGGTTAAGTAGTTTACAACAGCATACTGTATGTTTAGGGCCTGCTAAATTTCCAGTTTGTTTTGGGATTGAGTTAGTTCTGTCCAATAATCAATACATTTCATCTGCTTAGTAATAATTTGGTTGGGTCTGAATTTCTGTCCTGAGTGCCAGCTCATCTGCACACAGGAGACGCTTAACTTCAACGTCCCGCACAGTGAGACCACATGCAGGGGAATTTTCCATTTGTCAAGTAACGTAGGACTTAGACTTAGTTTTTGCAGTCAGATGTTAGAAAAATGATCTGTCTGATAAGGAGCCTTTTAGCAGACAACAAACAAACCAACAAATACACTCACACACTCACAGTAGGATCTTACCAGCAGTTTCCCAGTAATCCTTGCAGTATATCTGAGGGGCGTGGCGTCCGGAACACTGACCACTTCACACCGCGGTCTTTAAAGTTATTACAGTTTATCTCATGGGGGCGGAGCCACTTTTTGATTCGCTGTTGGACACTGTCACTCTCTGGGAAGCCAACAGATCGTGGCCCTGGCGGAAAACTGTCATCGACAAAGTTCACAGCATTCTGAAAGAGAGAACACACACACATGCACACACACAAACACACACACAAACATGCACACACGCACGCACACAGACATCAGTAAAGCTTAAGACAAGAAACAGATAAATATTTTGGGAAACATTTCCTGGCTTAGGTTATAGCATTGTCTCCAGCAGTAGTTCTACAGCAGTAGTGCATCTTATACACCAGTGGATTATAAAAGTTATACTACAACACAGTCTCAAACTTTCCACACACCCACACACACACACACACACCCATGGCCTGACTCAGGACTCCGTGCAGAGGGGATGGTTCTGTGGTTCTGTGAGTCACTGGCCTGTCTGTACGGGTTTGCACCGCGACTCCTCTACTGAGAGCAGCAGCGCGGCTCACAGAGCACAGTCAGCACTGTCCCAACTTCTCACCACACACATCTACTCCACACCTTTTCTCTTAACCACACACTCACATCTACTCCACACCTTTTCTCTTAACCACACACTCACATCTACTCCACACCTTTTCTCTTAACCACACACTCACATCTACTCCACACCTTTTCTCTTAACCACACTCACATCTACTCCACACCTTTTCTCTTAATCACACCTCTACTCCACACCTTTTCTCTTAACCACACTCACATCTACTCCACACCTTTTCTCTTAACCACACACACATCTACTCCACACCTTTTCTCTTAACCACACACACACATCTACTCCACACCTTTTCTCTTAACCACACACACATCTACTCCACACCTTTTCTCTTAACCACTCACATCTACTCCACACCTTTTCTCTTAACCACACACACACCTACTCCACACCTTTTCTCTTAACCACACACACATCTACTCCACACCTTTTCTCTTAACCACACTCACATCTACTCCACACCTTTTCTCTTAACCACACACACATCTACTCCACACCTTTTCTCTTAACCACTCACATCTACTCCACACCTTTTCTCTTAACCACACACACATCTACTCCACACCTTTTCTCTTAACCACACACACATCTACTCCACACCTTTTCTCTTAACCACTCACACATCTACTCCACACCTTTTCTCTTAACCACACTCACATCTACTCCACACCTTTTCTCTTAACCACACACATCTACTCCACACCTTTTCTCTTAACCACTCACACATCTACTCCACACCTTTTCTCTTAACCACACACACATCTACTCCACACCTTTTCTCTTAACCACTCACATCTACTCCACACCTTTTCTCTTAACTACACACATCTACTCCACACCTTTTCTCTTAACCACACACACATCTACTCCACACCTTTTCTCTTAACCACACTCACATCTACTCCACACCTTTTCTCTTAACCACACATATCTACTCCACACCTTTTCTCTTAACCACTCACACATCTACTCCACACCTTTTCTCTTAACCACACACACATCTACTCCACACCTTTTCTCTTAACCACACACACATCTACTCCACACCTTTTCTCTTAACCACACATATCTACTCCACACCTTTTCTCTTAACCACACACACATCTACTCCACACCTTTTCTCTTAACCACACACACATCTACTCCACACCTTTTCTCTTAAACACACACATCTACTCCACACCTTTTCTCTTAACCACACATCTACTCCACACCTTTTCTCTTAACCACACACACACATCTACTCCACACCTTTTCTCTTAACCACACACATCTACTCCACACCTTTTCTCTTAACCACTCACATCTACTCCACACCTTTTCTCTTAACCACACACACATCTACTCCACACCTTTTCTCTTAACCACACACACATCTACTCCACACCTTTTCTCTTAACCACACACGCATCTACTCCACACCTTTTCTCTTAACCACACACACACCTACTCCACACCTTTTCTCTTAACCACTCACATCTACTCCACACCTTTTCTCTTAACCACTCACATCTACTCCACACCTTTTCTCATAACCACACACACACCTACTCCACACCTTTTCTCTTAACCACACACACATCTACTCCACACGTTTTCCGACGCTAACATTACCTGAACCTGAGGACAGTAACAGAAGTGCCTGTTTCTCTGGCCTGTTCTGCGGCAGTAAAATCGCCCTGGTCTTTCTCTTTATGAAACACCCCCACTGTTACCAGCTGTAATGCTACACTATAATGCTATAATGCTACAATGCTGTACTGCTGTAACACTATAGTGCTATAATGCTGAAACACATTGAC
>NC_044497.1:1380000-1385000 GCF_902362185.1 Chanos chanos | reverse complement strand
TTGTATGGGGTGTGTGTGTACCTGCGCTCTCGGTGTGGTACTGGTTGTTGTTGTATGGTGTGTGTGTGTACCTGCGCTCTCGGTGTGGTACTGGTTGTTGTTGTATGGGGTGTGTGTGTGTACCTGCGCTCTCAGTGTGGTACTGGTTGTTGTATGGTGTGTGTGTGTGTGTGTGTACCTGCGCTCTCGGTGTAGTAGTGGTTGTTGTTGTATGGTGTGTGTGTGTGTACCTGCGCTCTCAGTGTGGTACTGGTTGTTGTATGGTGTGTATGGTGTGTGTGTGTGTGTGTACCTGCGCTCTCGGTGTGGTAGTGGTTGTTGTTGTATGGTGTGTGTGTGTGTGTGTGTGTGTGTGTGTGTGTGTACCTGCGCTCTCGGTGTGGTAGTGGTTGTTGTTGTATGGTGTGTGTGTGTGTGTGTGTGTACCTGCGCTCTCGGTGTGGTAGTGGTTGTTGTTGTATGGTGTGTATGGTGTGTGTGTGTGTGTGTGTGTGTGTACCTGCGCTCTCGGTGTGGTAGTGGTTGTTGTTGTATGGTGTGTGTGTGTGTGTGTGTACCTGCGCTCTCGGTGTGGTAGTGGTTGTTGTTGTATGGTGTGTGTGTGTGTGTGTGTGTGTGTGTGTGTGTGTACCTGCGCTCTCGGTGTGGTAGTGGTTGTTGTTGTATGGTGTGTGTGTGTGTGTGTGTGTGTGTGTGTGTGTGTACCTGCGCTCTCGGTGTGGTACTGGTTGCTGTATGGTGTGTGTGTGTGTGTGTGTACCTGCGCTCTCGGTGTGGTAGTGGTTGTTGTTGTATGGTGTGTGTGTGTGTGTGTGTGTGTGTGCGTGTGTGTGTACCTGCGCTCTCGGTGTGGTACTGGTTGTCTGCTGGTGAAACTGCTGCCCCAGACTGGGCTACTGTGGCTGTTCCTCAGCCATCCCACAGCCGGCGCCGCTGGGTACGGCGAGGGACGGAACCCGTGGTCCGATTCCGTCTCCGCCGTTAGCGACGACGCTGAACTTCCCATCGCCACGGTACGAGGGTCACCAAGACACAAGCGAAGGAGGGGACGGGGTGGCGATGGGCAATGAGTCCTCCCACACACACACACACACACTCACACACACACACACAGTCCCACACACACACACACACACACCCTACGCCACAGATATCACGTGTTCTCAAATCGCTCTGTTTTCCTCACAAGTGCAGTCCTGAAGCTCTCCATCTCAAACACACACAGAAACTCTACAGAGTCAGACACACACTTCTGTGTGTGTGTGTTTGTACGTGAATGAGCGTGTGTGGGACAGAGATCCTCCAGACAGACACACACTCATGTGTATGACAGACACACTTTTCAGCTGGCCTTCAACACTCTGAGACCCTCACGCGTCTGCTCTCTTTCTCAAAGGTTCCACAAACACTCTCTCCTTTTCTCCGATTAGTCTCCTTCTTAAAAAATGTTTTGATCAAAATCAACTGAGGGCCCCTGCCACAATAAGGGGAAAAAATAGTGTCCTCAACGAAAGTTCAGAGTTTGTTTCAAGTGGAAAACAGAAGTAGCAAGTCCATAAGGAACACAAAGCAGGGCTAAAATATTCGTTCGACCAAAAACACTTTAAACCATCCCGGGGGACGGGACGTTCTCTCTGTCTTATCAGCGGTATATGTGAATTCCAGTCTTCCTGTCTCTGAGTAGCAGGCTTTGCCGGCAGCTCATCTTTCCGCAGCTGCTCTCGGGGCGTACGCGCGCCGGTATGAGGAGGGGGATTACCGACTGAAACAACACGTTCCCGACCGACCGGCTGCGGTTAAAATTTCAGTTCCCTTAAAAAGAAAACAGGAAGAAAAACCCACAGAAAGAAGGGAAAATGGAGCCGATGTTATAGATTCCGAGACGGTGAAAGTGTTTTTGAAAAAGGCGAGTTGTGGCAAGCACGCGAGGGCAGCTGGGACCGTCTCCTCGCAGTAACCGGAGAGAGAGCGCGAGTCTCAGAGGATAGGAGACAGAGGGCAAGTCAGACAGAAATAGACGTCCTTTGCTGGAGACAAGGACAACAAAACCACTCACGGCGATGAGGACAAAATAATAACAGCTATTTAAGCCTAAATTCGGCCCTTGACTGAACCGTGAGACTTGTTTAGCATCACCCCGCATAAAAAAAACAACCTTTTAGTTCAGCTGCTGCTCACGTTGGCTACTCAACACACACAACCAAGTCACACACAGGACTCATCCGACAGCATAATTAAAAAACTCCATTAACACACGTCTAAGTGTGTGTGTGTGTGCGTGCGTGTGTGTCCTCTGGTCCTCAGGGCTGTCCGTTTCAGAGTTGAAGCCCGGTGACTGCACCACTCTCCGGTGCAACGGCTCACTTCAGGATGTTGGGCCTTCCGCTCCTCGCACTTTTAACATCCCCCTGCACCGCATCTTCACCGACAAAACCTGGCTTCTTTTCTTAACTGAAGTAAACTATTATTCGCTAAATTCATCGGCTCGGACTGAATGTCTTTGCTCCTCTTCAAGCGATTAGGAAGGACGGCGGATTGATCGAAAGAGACGCAAGCAAACGATTACTGCTTTACTCGGGGGGGAAAGGATCCGGTGACATTAGACAGCGCATCCAGATGCTGTTAAATCCGCAGTTCCGTTGTGTCAAACCGGGTTCTCACACCGTGTCATGGATTCTGTTCAAAATCCCATCCCGAATCCGGGCCGGCTCCGCTGCAAAGGCACTGGCACACACATCTCGTCGCTCTTAGCTTCATTAGGTTGACGCTTTATGTATGTCTATGAACCCACAAAGGTCGTATTTAAGTGTGTATTTTATCTTCCTCTTTCCCTCCAGCGTCTCTCTCTCTCTCTCTCTCCTTCTGTCTCTCTCTCTCTACTCCTCCTCCTCCTCTTTCCCTAGTCTACAGCGGATTACTGCGAGGGTAAACGGAGCGCATGCGCGCTTGTCAGTTCCTCAAAGAGACGGAGACTGGCGTGTGTTCAAGAACTAAAGACGTTTCTCAGCCGATTTACACCCAAACTCCTATCACTCAAACTGTCCGTCCGCTGCAGAGCAGTCTGGCCAAACGTCTGTGTTTTACAACGGTTGAATAAACAGCGTGAAACGACGGCGGCGACGAAACTGGAAGGTAGAATACTGAGAGCCCAGATCAAATAAGACTGTAGACCAGTCCTCAGCCAAAGAGCATCTAGAGTGATCTTTCTCTGTGTGCGTGTGCGTGTGTGTTTGTGTGTAAAGGAGGTCACAAGTATATTGACACAGTTCCATTTGGTTTGATCTAGTTTTCCATACCACTGACTCCTCAAAACAAAACACACAAACGCAGGCAGCTGGGTTTTTCACATTAGCACGACAGACATTAACCCACACAGAGACTCTGACATGAGTGAGTCTTAAACTAGTATGACCTGCCATATAAAACAGCTCATCAGCCCTGAAAGCTCTCTCCTTTTACACACACACACACACACACACGTCAGTCATCCAATATCTCTATGTTTTACAGTTGCCATAGTGCTTCCTGGAGCCACAGGCTGTGTGTGTATCGACACCTGGTGGAGTGTGTGTGTCTATGGCCTGTATTTGCATAACCACTTTGGAACATTGCGTCATTTACCATAACTACTGAACTTCTCTTAACCTGCACTGATCACAACTTTTTGGAAATCTGTGTTTATGCTGTGTGTGTGTGTGTGTGACTCACTATCTGGGGTGACTGACATCAGCAGATGACAACTGTAGTACACACACACACACACACCCACACACACATTCAGTCTCTTTATCACCTGTTAATCTGTACCACCTGCCCCTCACAGAGAGAAGCCTCTCCAACCATCTGGAGACAGACAACCAGAGAGAGAGAGAGACAGAGAGAGGGAGAGACAGAGAGAGGGAGAAAGAGAGAAAGAGAAAGAGAGGTTTGTCTGTACATGCAGAAGGAATGAAGTTCATAGAAACCTAAATTAATTACAGTTTCGTATGAACACACAGTTCCAGGGGACAATGCTATACATGACACATCGTATCTGTGTGAACGAGGGAATTTCTAAGGGTAACAAAACCTGTTTGTGCATGACATCTGAGTTATGCGGTTTTTGACACTCCGGTCATACGTGCAAATAGTGACACAGAAATTCCACTGTAAGGTGGGTGAAGAGGAATCCACAGGATCATCGTCATTGACGACTGAACTACCCCCTTCTTTAAGTCGTTAAAAAAAGTCAAATACATAAAAAAGTTAAATGAATCAAATACAAATTTACGCTGTGCTATATATCATTAAAATACTAAAATACACAAAATAGTTACATTCTTTAAGTATGTTCTGTGTTTCACGCACGTAACAAATGTTAGCAAAGAGATTGTGTGTTGGAAAAACTAAGGACCTCTACAGATTCATGGACCATCTAGTAAAGAGCGGCGCAAAGAGCCATGTTTTACATGACAACAAAAACTGATATTAGCTGACAATCGGGGAAACTGAGACGAAGTAAAAAATTGAGTCCCGTAGAAAATAGTTTTTTTCAGCCGTGATGTGTGAGACGAAAGAGAAGACACAGAGGTAGATGTAAACAAAGACAACAGACACATGCAACGAGCTCAGTCTTAATATTGTTCTGACTGTTCGCCACAGTGGTTGGTTCGCTTTAATTCTCAATTAATCACGTATCAAAAATTAAATAAATGAATGAATCCGATCGTACCTGCTAGTTTGGATGTGTCGGGGTTGGAAGCCTCTTCGTCTTTGACTGCCGAGCCGGGCTTAACTTTTCGTGCTACGGTCCAAAATCCAGAACTTGTTTCCGTTTCGTTTCCAAGAATTCAGTGCTTAACAGTCATGGTCTTCCTGTATGACCCATTTTTTCCTTCGATTCATGTTTTATGGTACCTTCTGTAATAAAAATGAGAGTTAATTTTTCCCACTCGGTCGACTTCAGTTCCGTTTTTGAATCCAAGTGAATTAATCTCATACGTTACCTTAAACACCCCAGG
>NC_044497.1:1350000-1357500 GCF_902362185.1 Chanos chanos | reverse complement strand
TATCATTTCTCATTTCTCTCCTCTTGTCACGCCCCCGTTGTGTGTTGAGGGGGAAATTAGATGAATTTGATGTGAATGCTGACTATGTCATGTTCTCTGGTCAGTGGACTTACTGACGCTTGATTCATTATGTCCACCTGTTTCTCATTGTTTTAACATTGTGTAAACCCTCTGTTTCTCTCAGTCTGTTTAAACCCTGTGTTTCTCTCAGTCTGTGTAAACCCTGTGTTCCTCTCAGTCTGTGTAAACCCTGTGTTTCTCTTAGTCTGTTTAAACCCTGTGTTTCTCTCAGTCTGTTTAAAACCTGTGTTTTTCTCAGTCTGTGCTCAGTCTGTGTAAACCCTGTGTTTCTCTCAGTCTGTGTAAAACCTGTGTTTTTCTCAGTCTGTGCTCAGTCTGTGTAAACCCTGTGTTTCTCTCAGTCTGTTTAAAACCTGTGTTTTTCTCTCAGTCTGTGCTCAGTCTGTGTAAACCCTGTGTTTCTCTCAGTCTGTGTAAACCCTGTGTTTCTCTCAGTCTGTTTAAACCCTGTGTTTCTCTCAGTCTGTGTAAACCCTCTGTTTCTCTCAGTCTGTTTAAACCCTGTGTTTCTCTCAGTCTGTGTAAACCCTGTGTTTCTCTCAGTCTGTTTAAAACCTGTGTTTTTCTCAGTCTGTGCTCAGTCTGTGTGAACCCTGTGTTTCTCTCAGCCTGTTAAACCTGTGTTTCTCTCAGTCTGTGCTCAGGCTGTGTGAACCCTGTGTTTCTCTCAGTCTGTTTAAAACCTGTGTTTTTCTCAGTCTGTGCTCAGTCTGTGTAAACCCTGTGTTTCTCTCAGTCTGTTAAACCTGTGTTTCTCTCAGTCTGTGCTCAGGCTGTGTAAACCCTGTGTTTTTCTCAGTCTGTGTAAACCCTGTGCTTCTCTCAGTCTGTGCTCAGTCTGTGTAAACCCTGTGTTTCTCTCAGTCTGTTAAACCCTGTGTTTCTCTCAGTCTGTGCTCAGTCTGTGTAAACCCTGTGTTTCTCTCAGTCTGTGCTCAGTCTGTGTAAACCCTGTGTTTCTCTCAGTCTGTTAAACCCTGTGTTTCTCTCAGTCTGTGCTCAGTCTGTTAAATCCTATGTATTCTGTCCCTGTGACATTTCTACTGCTTTGTTTTGTATTTTGTAAGAGTTTTGCCTGTTCTTTCAGTAAATGTCTACCTGTTACTACTACCTGTTACTCCTGAGTTACCACCTTTCTTTAGTCATCCTGTGTTTGGTCATCTATCGCCTACTCTTGGCTTCGACTCAGAGAGAGAGCTGTTGGGTGGATGCCCAGTTCCAGTGTGTTGTGCTGGTGAAGTTACGGAGAGATGAATGAATGGGGTGGATGCAAACTCTGGAGTGTTTCTTTGATTTCTCTGTATTGCACCTAGTGTGTGGCTGTGAATTTTAATTTAAGTCAGCATATTGTGATTTAGACGAGATGTGACTCGGGCGTGGCGTGACTTGGGCGTGACGTGACTCAGGCGTGATATGACTAGGGCGTGACGTGAATCGGGTGTGACGTGACGTGACTCGGGCGTGACGTGACTCGGGCGTGACGTGACTCGGGCGTGACGTGACTCAGGTGTGACGTGACATGGGCGTGACGTGACTCAGGCGTGATATGACTAGGGCATGACGTGAATCGGGTGTGACGTGACGTGACTCGGGCGTGACGTGACTCGGGCGTGACGTGACTCGGGCGTGACGTGACTCAGGTGTGACGTGACTCGGGTGTGACATGACTCGACTCGGGCGTGGCGTGACTCGGGCGTGATATGACTAGGGCATGACGTTAATCGGGTGTGACGTGACGTGACTCGGGCGTGACGTGACTCGGGCGTGACGTGACTCGGGCGTGACGTGACTCAGGTGTGACGTGACTCGGGTGTGACATGACTCGACTCGGGCGTGGCGTGACTCGGGCGTGATATGACTAGGGCATGACGTCAATCGGGTGTGACGTGACTCGACTCGGGCGTGATATGAATCGGGTGTGACGTGAATCGGGTGTGACATGACTCGACTCGGGCGTGGCGTGACTCGGGCGTGATGTGACTCGACTCGGGTGTGACGTGACTCGGGTATGACTTGACTCAGGTGTGACGTGAATCGGGTGTGACATGACTCGACTCGGGCGTGGCGTGACTCGGGCGTGATGTGACTCGACTCGGGTGTGACGTGACTCGGGTATGACTTGACTCAGGTGTGACGTGAATCGGGCGTGGCGTGACTCGGGTGTGACGTGACTCAGGCGTGATGTGACTCGGGCGTGGCAATACTCGGGTGAGGCGTGAATCGGTCATGACGTGACTCCGGCATGGCGTGACTTAGGCGTGACGTGACTTGGGCATGGCATGACCAAGTCGGGCTGTTGAGAGTTCAGGCACTGTGAGCCATAAGTATGGTCCAGTATGATTCACCAGTCAACAGTGAGAACCTTCTGCCACAGACCCATCAGATAAAAGAGCTGCTCTTTACCCAGTCAGAGAGTTAATGGAGAACCATTTTCTATGATGACTTGTGCTGGTGAAGGCAAAATGCTTTGAGGAGAATTGCACTGGTATTGAGAAAAAGATGTGAGTTCTTTTTTCTGCTGTTTAGACTCAAAGATTTACCATCTACAAACACAGACTGAACGTAAATTAAATGTTTCTACAAACACAGACTGAACATAGATTAAATGTTTCTACAAACATAGACTGAACATAGATTAAACATTTACCATCTACAAACACAGACTGAACATAGATTAAATGTTTCTACAAACACAGACTGAACATAGATTAAATGTTTACCATCTACACACATAGACTGAACATAGATTAAATGTTTACCACCTACACACATAGACTGAACATAGATTAAATGTTTACCACCTACAAACATAGATCGAACATAGATTAAATGTTTACCATCTACAAACATCCACAAACACAGGTTGAGTATAGATTAAATGTTTACCATCTACAAACATAGACTGAACATAGATTAAACATTTACAACCTACAAACCAAGACTGGACGCGTTTCTCGTTTTCTCTCTCGATTCTCTCCCTCGGGTTTGTAACCATGTCCAAAATACGTGTATATTTAAGCGGGCCACATGATGACGACCAAGTTAAGCTGGTGAGTGATTACTACAGTTTAAGAGAAGTAAATAAAGCCAGCGTGGAATTTGGTGAATATTGAAGCTAGTCAGTTGTTAGTTAGTTATTTAGTTAGACAGTGTGGAATTTAATTAGTGTTCAGGTTAGTTAGTTAGTTGGTCAGTCAGTATGGAATTTGGTTCATATTGAAGCTAGTTAGTTGTTAGTTATTTAGTTGGATAGTTAGTGTGGAATTTAGTTAGTGTTGAGGTTAGTTAGTTAGTTAGTTGGTCAGCATGGAATTTGGTGAATATTGAAGCTAGTCGGTTTTTAGTTGGTTATTTAGTTGGATAGTTAGTGTGGAATTTAGTTAGCGTTGAGGTCAGTTTGTTAGTTAGTCAGCCAGTATGGAATTTGGTTCATATTGAAGCTAGTCGGTTGTTAGTTAGTTATTTAGTTGGATAGTTAGTGTGGAATTTAGTTAGTGTTGAGGTCAGTTTGTTAGTTAGTCAGTCAGTATGGAATTTGGTTCATATTGAAGCTAGTTAGTTGTTAGTTATTTAGTTGGATAGTTAGTGTGGAATTTAGTTAGTGTTGAGGTCAGTTTGTTAGTTAGTCAGTCAGTATGGAATTTGGTTCATATTGAAGCTAGTCGGTTGTTAGTTAGTTATTTAGTTGGATAGTTAGTGTGGAATTTAGTTAGTGTTGAGGTCAGTTTGTTAGTTAGTCAGCCAGTATGGAATTTGTTGTCTGTACTTTGGTAGATGACCTGTTATGTGTACAGTGAAGAAAAAGCTAGTTCAGTCCATACAGAATTATCCAATCAGTAAACAGCGATCTTTACATGGTCTAAAGAGAGCCCTCACTGTGTTTCACACATACTGGTCTGATTGATTAAAAATGAACTATTCCAGAGTGAAAGCTCAGCTGGGAACATTACGCTTGCTGAAGGGCTTAACTCCACAGGACAGACATGCAGCTCTGAGTCCCTCTCAGCGTCTGATTTGCATTTAATTCACTGAATCTGTCTTCGGTCGGGCCAGGTTATGGGAAGTCATTTAAAACTTTTTGCATAATTTCATTTGTGCATTAAATGTGATGCAGCACTGTGGGTGATCCCCCCCGCCCCTCTCTCTCTCCGCCCCCCCCCCCCCTCTGTGTTATGCATAGTGCACTCATTACTGTTCAGGCACTTCATGGCTTGTATGTTAGTGAGAGCCATTGAAAGAGTTGTTAGTGGAGTAGTTGTGTGTGTGACACACACATACACACACGTTGTGAGAGACATAGAGAGCGTGCAGACTACAAGAGTTTGGTTGGTGCTACAGAACAAAAATTTGTCTGCGTGCGTTGCCTAGCAACAGGTCACGAAAATGACGCACGCCGCAGTTCAGTGGGACACAACTGTGTGGGTTTGTGTCTGTGTTTGACAGAACGCTGTTCACCTGACCAGGTGTCCATGTGCACGTCACATGTCTGCGTATCTGTCTCTCCTCAACACACCTCAGTTCACACACACTGGACACACGCTACACGTTCACCAGCCTGCACTAAGACCAAGGACCAGTGTGATACAGCTTCAGGCACAGCATGTTCTGATTGGCTGATCAGAGTTCCACAGGGGCCCTGTTGGATGCTCCAGCTGCACTGTTGATAGGAGATAGACAGGCCAAAACTGTTATTGTAGTTCCTATAGCGTTTATTTTGCCCCTGCCCAGGAACCGCCCCCCCCCCCTCCCCCAGTGTATGAAGGATGGCCTGATTGCTTATTGAATTTCAAGAGTGTATTGATTGTGTTATTTGAATTACTTGGAATAGTAAACAAAACGGCAGGTGGAGCATTCACACGTTTATCCCTCATGTTCCCTCCCGTCACATCGCAGTAAACTGCCTCACCGTCCACCCTGTTAGATTCATTTAAACTGCCTCACCGTCCACCCTGTTAGATTCAGTCGAACTGCCTCACCGTCCACCCTGTTAGATTCATTTAAACTGCCTCACTGTCCACCCTGTTAGATTCATTCAAACTGCCTCACTGTCTACCCTGTTAGATTCATTCAAACTGCCTCACCGTCCACCCTGTTAGATTCATTTAAACTGCCTCACCGTCCACCCTGTTAGATTCATTTAAACTGCCTCACCGTCCACCCTGTTCGATTCATTCAAACTGCCTCACCGTCCACCCTGTTCGATTCATTCAAACTGCCTCACCGTCCACCCTGTTAGATTCATTTAATCTGCCTCACTGTCCACCCAGTTAGATTCTTTTTCTGCTCTCACATCAGCTCACCCCCATCAGCCAGTTTGCCTGTCCGACATCATGTCGCTTTGGTATATGGAAGGATTCACACTGAATCAAACTGGTCTAGACCTGGTACCACATTCTTGGTGTCCGTTCCAGCTCACGGCCACACCATTCAACCACCAGCATTTTGTCCTGTGGCTTATGTTAAACTGTGTCCTTATTTTACACAGGGTATAAAATAATTATAATATGTGTAATTCAGGTCATGTTTTGACTGTGTGTGTTTGACTGTGTGTTCCAGGTCATGTTTTGAGTGTGTGTGTGTTTGACTGTGTGTTTCAGGTCATGTTTTGAGTGTGTGTGTTTGACTGTGTGTTCCAGGTCATGTTTTGAGTGTGTGTGTGTTTGACTGTGTGTTTCAGGTCATGTTTTGAGTGTGTGTGTGTTTGACTGTGTGTTTCAGGTCATGTTTTGAGTGTGTGTGTGTTTGACTGTGTTTCAGGTCGTGTTTTGAGTGTGTGTGTGTTTGACTGTGTGTTTCAGGTCATTGGAGAGGCGGTTACAGAGACCTCTGCTGGCCAAATCCCGCACCTTACCCAGCATCCCTCAGTCTCCTAATGTGGTGCGTCTGCATCAACACTCTGAGCTGACTGGTGGAGACAAGCCCCGCCCACGACTCCAGTCCAGTCCCAGCCCACACAAAGCCAGCACACTGCCCCCTGCAGGTAACAGAGCGTATGTGTTTGTGTGTGTGTGTGTTGCACATGCTTCCGCTGTGTAGTTTGAATTTAAGAGTGTACCCTACGTGGTTACTCACTCTTCTAGACTCTACTCTACTATACTCTACTATACTCTACTCTCCTCTACTCCCACTAACCCACTAACCTACTCTAACCCACTGTACTCTATTCCACTCTACTGTAGTTTACTCTTCTCTAACTCACTGTACTCTATTCCACTCTACTCTACTGTCGTTTACTCTTCTCTAACCCACTGTACTCTATTCCACTCTACTCTACTTTACTGTAGTTTACTCTTCTCTAACCCACTGTACTCTATTCTACTCTACTCTACTCTACTGTAGTTTACTCTTCTCTAACTCTCTGTACTCTATTCCACTCTACTGTAGTTTACTCTTCTCTAACCCACTGTACTCTATTCCACTCTACTCTACTCTACTGTAGTTTACTCTTCTGTAACCCACTGTACTCTATTCCACTCTATTGTAGTTTACTCTTCTCTAACTCACTGTACTCTATTCCACTCTACTGTAGTTTACTCTTCTCTAACCCACTGTACTCTATTCCACTCTACTCTACTCTACTGTAGTTTACTCTTCTCTAACCCACTGTACTCTATTCCACTCTACTCTACTGTAGTTTACTCTTCTCTAACCCACTGTACTCTATTCCACTCTACTGTAGTTTACTCTTCTCTAACTCACTGTACTCTATTCCACTCTACTGTAGTTTACTCTTCTCTAACCCACTGTACTCTATTCCACTCTACTCTACTGTAGTTTACTCTTCTCTAACCCACTGTACTCTATTCCACTCTACTCTACTGTAGTTTACTCTTCTCTAACTCTCTGTACTCTATTCCACTCTACTCTACTCCACTGTAGTTTACTCTTCTCTAACCCACTGTACTCTACTCTACTCTACTGTAGTTTACTCTTCTCTAACTCTCTGTACTCTATTCCACTCTACTGTAGTTTACTCTTCTCTAACCCACTGTACTCTATTCCACTCTACTTTACTTTACTGCAGTTTACTCTTCTCTAACCCACTGTACTCTATTCCACTCTACTCTACTCTACTGTAGTTTACTCTTCTCTAACCCACTGTACTCTATTCCACTCTACTCTACTGTAGTTTATTCTTCTCTAACCCACTGTACTCTATTCCACTCTACTCTACTGTAGTTTACTCTTCTCTAACCCACTGTACTCTATTCCACTCTACTTTACTGCAGTTTACTCTTCTCTAACCCACTGTACTCTATTCCACTCTACTCTACTCTACTGTAGTTTACTCTTCTCTAACCCACTGTACTCTATTCCACTCTACTCTACTGTAGTTTACTCTTCTCTAACCCACTGTACTCTATTCCACTCTACTCTACTGTAGTTTACTCTTCTCTAACCCACTGTACTCTATTCCAC
>NC_044497.1:1305000-1312500 GCF_902362185.1 Chanos chanos | reverse complement strand
TGTAATGTTTGAACTTGTTTGTCTGTGACTCTGATTGAGAATCTACCCAGAGGACGGCTGTAGATCTTCAGAGGGGGGGTGATGTGGTGGACCAGGTCCTCACACACCTCATACATTTCTGCTTCCTTACTGTATGCAGGCTGTGACCCGGCCATGCTTTGACCTAACACAGGACATGGATAAGGTTCATAGAGAGGTCCCGCACCTCATGCCTGGGGTGTGTAAAAAGATTATTTCCACCAAATTTGTGAACCTGAAAGTATTTGTATAGTGATAGATCTGATCCCCGAGGACAGACAATCAGCGGAAAGAGGTTAGAGTGAGTCTTTAAATGGGTTTAAACCTAAATTTCTCTCAGTTTGACATGTTGTCAATGTAAGTATATAAGTCCTGGTCAGAAGATGACCAAGTAACCATCTGACAGTGAAACACATCATCAGAGTTACACATTGTAACCATCTGACAGTGAAACACATCATTAAAGTTACACATTGTAACCATCTGACAGTGAAACACATCATTAGAGTTACACATTGTAACCATCTGACAGTGAAACACATCATTAGAGTTACACATTGTAACCATCTGACAGTGAAACACATCATTAGACTTACACATTGTAACCATCTGACAGTGACACACATCATTAGAGTTACACATTGTAACTATCTGACAGTGAAACACATCATTAGACTTACACATTGTAACCATCTGACAGTGAAACACATCATTAAAGTTACACACTGTAACTATCTGACAGTGACACACATCATTAGAGTTACACACTGTAACCATCTGACAGTGACACACATCATTAGACTTACGGTTTAGATCGGGGCCAGTTATATGAGTGTAATGGGGATTAGAAAACTGCAGTTTTGCTCATTTAGTATGCTTGTTTTCTCCCTACTTTTTTGTGTTAGCAGGTCAATGGGGAACAGGCAAAATCATTGCTCTCAAAGGCTTTCACAACCTGACCCACATAAGTCAAATGATCCTGTGGAACAATTCCCTTTAAGAGGGTTTCAGACAGCGTGTAATCCAGCATGGCTGACTGTAATCTGAGGGACTGGGAATAGACTGGGTGGCAGGGCCAGTGGCAGGGCCAGCGGCAGGTCAGTTGACCTGAGTGAGAGTCTCACAGTGCCCCAGAGAGCTGTGTTAGAGAGAGGTCAGTGAGAGAAAAGAACAAAGGGACAGTGATGTCATGAATCACGTCACCAGTGAGGACCATGTGTTTAAAACAGTCATACCTCTGTTTCTGAATCGCTGAGTGGTTTGCTTTATTGAGATATGCGTGGCAGGTTGATTTGATGTTGTCTGTGTGATGAAGCAGTGAGTTGGGTATCACTGACAGAGAACAAGCTTCACGTGGAATGATGTTATTTCCCACCCTTCAAATGTGTGCCTAAATTCTGACAAACCCATAAAATGGATGACATATGAATGTGAGTGTACACAGGGTGAGATATGAATGTGAGTGTATACAGGGTGTGATATGAATGTGAGTGTATACAGGGTGTGATATGAATGTGAGTGTATACAGGGTGTGATATGAATGAGAGTGTATACAGGGTGTGATATGAATGTGTGATATGAATGAGAGTGTATACAGGGTGAGATATGAATGTGAGTGTATACAGGGTGTGATATGAATGTGAGTGTATACAGGGTGTGATATGAATGTGAGTGTACACAGGGTGTGATATGAATGTGTGATATGAATGAGAGTGTATACAGGGTGTGATATGAATGTGAGTGTATACAGGGTGTGATATGAATGTGTGATATGAATGTGAGTGTATACAGGGTGTGATATGAATGTGAGTGTATACAGGGTGTGATATGAATGTGAGTGTATACAGGGTGAGATATGAATGTGAGTGTATACAGGGTGTGATATGAATGTGTGATATGAATGTGAGTGTATACAGGGTGTGATATGAATGTGTGATAAGAATGAGAGTGTATACAGGGTGTGATATGAATGTGAGTGTATACAGGGTGAGATATGAATGTGAGTGTATACAGGGTGTGATATGAATGTGAGTGTACACAGGGTGTGATATGAATGAGAGTGTATACAGGGTGTGATATGAATGTGAGTGTATACAGGGTGAGATATGAATGTGTGATATGAATGTGAGTGTATACAGGGTGTGATATGAATGAGAGTGTATACAGGGTGTGATATGAATGTGAGTGTATACAGGGTGTGATATGAATGTGTGATATGAATGAGAGTGTATACAGGGTGTGATATGAATGAGAGTGTACACAGGGTGTGATATGAATGTGAGTGTATACAGGGTGTGATATGAATGTGAGTGTACACAGGGTGTGATATGAATGAGAGTGTATACAGGGTGTGATATGAATGTGAGTGTATACAGGGTGTGATATGAATGTGTGATATGAATGAGAGTGTATACAGGGTGTGATATGAATGAGAGTGTACACAGGGTGTGATATGAATGTGAGTGTATACAGGGTGTGATATGAATGTGAGTGTATACAGGGTGTGATATGAATGTGAGATATGAATGAGAGTGTATACAGGGTGTGATATGAATGTGAGTGTATACAGGGTGTGATATGAATGTGTGATATGAATGTGAGTGTATACAGGGTGTGATATGAATGTGAGATATAAATGTGAGTGTATACAGGGTGTGATATGAATGTGAGTGTATACAGGGTGTGATATGAATGTGTGATATGAATGTGAGTGTATACAGGGTGTGATATGAATGTGTGATATGAATGTGAGTGTATACAGGGTGTGATATGAATGTGAGTGTATACAGGGTGTGATATGAATGTGTGATATGAATGTGAGTGTATACAGGGTGTGATATGAATGTGAGATATGAATGTGAGTGTATACAGGGTGTGATATGAATGTGTGATATGAATGTGAGTGTATATAGGGTGAGATATGAATGTGAGTGTATACAAGGTGTGATATGAATGTGAGTGTATACAGGGTGTGATATGAATGTGTGATATGAATTTGAGTGTATACAGGGTGTGATATGAATGTGAGTGTATACAGGGTGTGATATGAATGTGTGATATGAATGTGAGTGTATACAGGGTGTGATATGAATGTGTGATATGAATGTGAGTGTATACAGGGTGTGATATGAATGAGAGTGTATACAGGGTGTGATATGAATGTGAGTGTATACAGGGTGAGATATGAATGTGAGTGTATACAGGGTGTGATATGAATGTGAGTGTATACAGGGTGTGATATGAATGTGTGATATGAATGAGAGTATATACAGGGTGTGATATGAATGTGTGATATGAATGTGAGTGTATACAGGATGTGATATGAATGTGAGTGTATACAGGGTGTGATATGAATGTGTGATATGAATGTGAGTGTATACAGGATGCTTATACAGAGCTTGTAAATGTAAAATGTTCAGTTGAATGGGATGTCTCAGGAGACAGTTAATCATTAGTGCAGTTTTGTGTGTGTGTGTGTGTGTGTCCATGTGTGTGTGTGCGCGTGCATTGCTCATGCCTGTGAATTTTGTGTGGGTTGAGCTGGACCCGTTGTCATGGTAACAGCTTTGTGCTAGTCTCTAGTGGAATTCCTGAAACTCAAGCTTCACATTCTGAACACCTCAAACACACACACACACACACACACACACACACACACACAGACACACACAGTCTTGAGCTGCATTGTTCGTTCTAATGCTGCCACTCTTTCTTTCTCTCTCTTGTCTCTCTCTCCTTCCCCAAAACTATCACATTCTGACTCATATCACATGATTAGTGAGAAAGGCTTCTCTATGTTTGTGTCACCAGGCAATGGTTGCCAGGCAATGGAGGAGTGTCTCTGATTGGCACCCTGACTCTGTGCAGGTGGAGGGAACACACAGTCAGAGCTTATTTAAGACATGTGTGTGTGTGTGTGTGTGTGTGTGTGTGTGTGTGTGTGTGTGTGTAAGGGATAGAAAGAGAGGGAGACAGAGAAACTAATAAGGGGGATGATAAATTGATAGCTTGCAGTTAAAC
The DNA here is from genome assembly GCF_902362185.1 of Chanos chanos. Taxonomy (NCBI): domain Eukaryota; kingdom Metazoa; phylum Chordata; class Actinopteri; order Gonorynchiformes; family Chanidae; genus Chanos; species Chanos chanos. Next base: position 1,308,462 of record NC_044497.1, on the reverse strand, counting down.
TGAACTTAAAAGAGATGAACTGAGTTGAACTGAAGTGAATGGAGTTGAAGTGAATGGAGCTACTTTGAGTTTGTTGTAAATGAATCTATTACAGTCATTTACACTGAGAAAAAAATGACTGTGGAAACTGGAGAAAGGAAAGAGAGAAAAGATGAGTGCAGACGCTGAGGATAGATAAACAGGATTCCCTCCCACCCCCCACACCCCCCCCCCCCGCCTTGTGTGTGTGTGTGTGTGTGTGTGTGTGTGTGTGTGTGTGTGTGTGAGGGCAAGCTCAGTGGTTTCTCTCTTTGAAGTGGTTTGGCCACGACAAGTGTCTGACGGTTCAGAACTTCCCCAGCACGAGCCAGACACACACACACACACACACACACACACACACACATAGAGTTAAAACAGAGCCAAAGACTTTCCCGCAGAAACCCTCACTGGTGCAGGAATACTTTGTTATTGTGTGGGTGTGTGAGTGTGTGTGTGTGTGTGTGTGTGTGTGTAGTGTGTGTAGTGTAGTATTTTTCCATTCTGGCTTATGGCTCTCTTATGAAACAATAAAACAAACATGCACACTCACACACAGCAGTTACACCATTAACACACACCCACACACACCCACACACATGCACGTGCACACACACACACACAAACACACACACACATGCACATACACACACACACACACACACACACACACACACACACACACACACACTGACATGGCGTGGTTGTGTTCTCGCTTTCACACACACACACACACACACACACACACACACACACACACACACACACTGACACAGTGCGGTTGTGCTCTCTGCTCCAGCATAAATAAGCTGTATGTCGGCGGTCTGGGCTGTGATTGGAATCTTGACGCCGCATTCAATTGTGGGATTTCAGAGGGAGAGACGAGGAGGGAGCCACAGGCTTCACCATAAACAGCATTCCTCTAACCACAGAGAGAGAGAGAGAGAGAAGGAGAGAGAGAGAGGGAGAGAGAGAGAAGGAGAGAGAGAGAGAGAGAGGGAGAGAGAGAGAGGGAGGCCGGGAGGCCCTCTCCAGGGAAGCCGGTTTTGTTTCTGGAATTCTGCTGCTTCTCTGGAAAAAAAAGAGAGGAATTCTTTTAATATCCGTTTAAATTAGCTTGTTGGAAATTTAATGGCTGTGTGTACCCGTGTGTATGTGTGTGTGTGAGACAGACAGAGTGAGAGAGAGAGGGAGAGAAGGAGAAGTTTTTTATATAGAATATCTTTATCATATCTGTTGATATGTGGTTCTTCATCATTATCATCATCATCAGTATCATGTCAGTGGTTAATAGCCTCGTCATTTCTGGACAGTGATAAATAGTTCACACAGACACACACACACACCACACACACACATTCTCACACACACACACACACACACACACACACACATCACACACACACGTACACGTTTGTCTTACTATACCACTGAGGACCGACTACTGACTTCCATTTTACTGAAATTTAAGGAATCAGAACTTAACCCTAACCCTGGCATAAAAACACGTGCTTATTGTTTTACCAACAACCTGACCTTTCAAAGGGAAAATACCAAAACTTGTGACGGCTGCTGTCCTCGCAAGTAGACCATTTATCACAACTCTTTGCAGCCTGCTGCTAGCTCGTAGCATAAAAGGGGAGACGCACACGAAAGTAGTTCAAATCTGGGGGTATTTATTGTCAAAAACACACAAGCAAAGGATTAGAAAGCGACTGGAGTTAACGAAGCGGCTGTCACGCGGAGCTGGGATGGACCGGCATCCGCTAGAACACCAATGCGCATCCGCCTGGAATGGTGCCAGGAGGATTTACATATAGGCTCGGCCCCCAGGTGCTCCACCCTTCTAATCATCAGGTAAGAAAAAAAAACAAAAACATAATCGCCACAAGTAGGAGAAGCCAGCGCTGCCTATGGCTGCTAGTATTTTTAAGTGGCCACCAGGGCTGGGGAACATAACACCCCCACCCCAAAATGGTGTCTGGTCGGCACTCTATCAAAGCACCGTTTCGTTTTGGCCGGAGCACCCTTCCCTCCAAATTCTGTCGAGCGAGCTCGTGAGCCCTGCATAGCCTCGACCGAAAGTCATCGACAAACTGCAAAATATTCTGACAGCTGGGTTTACTCAACCACTGCCCCTCTAGCACTGTCAGAGGGGTGCGGAGATCATGAGCAAACATGAGCTCTGCGGGGCTAAATCCCGTTGATTCTTGGACAGGGTACCGCCTCCTCCCAGTTTCTGCCAACCTCCAAACAGCACGCACGTAACATTGTCTTAAGGGATTGAGGGTATCGTTCTAACGCGCCTTGACCCTCTGGGTGGTACGCACTTGACGTGCAGTGCTTAATTTGGAGTGATTTCAAGACTTGAGAAAACACTGTGGACGCAAACTTAGTCCCCTGATCACTCTGGACAGCTTTAGGGAAACCAACGAAAGAAAAGAATTTAAGTAATGCCCTAGTCACGGACCGAGTGGTGATTTTTCTCAGAGGAATTGCCTCTGGGAAACAAGTTGCTATGCACATAATGGTAAATAAATATTGATAACCGCTTCCTGATCGCGGAAGTGGTCCAACACAATCAATGATGACGTGTTCGAAAGGCTCGCCAATTGCTGGTATCGGTTGGTGTGGGTGAAATGGTCTGGTTAGGTTTGCCACCAACCTGGCAGAAACGGGACAACCTACAATATTTAGCAACGTCATGCTTCAACCCCAGCCAAAAGAAATGTCGAAGAATTCAACGATAAGTTTTTCGATACCCCCAAATGACCAGGAAGACCATCGTGCACAACACTAAGAATCTCACTTCTGTATTGTGACGGAACCACGATTTGATGCACATCGCTCCACTCCTCAGTGAAGCTGTGCGGCTTCCACATTCTGATCAGAACGCGACAGTGAAAAGTCCGATAACCCATGTCTTACTGTCGTGCCTTACGGGTATGGGTCGGCCGCTGCCCTGCACAGACTGAGCGTCGAAGAGCCTCTGACTCTCCTCAGGTTTGGCCGCGAAACTGTCACTCAAGTCAACGACATCGTCACGGGAAGGAACAGATTCAGTCAGCTGTTTCGTTTGGGAGCGGATAATGGCGCTAGCAGGAAAAACGTAAGGGAATTTTAGCGCACACTCGACTCCAGACCCTCTGGCACGTGCGACACAGGAATGACTTCTGGCGGCACATCACCTTGACTCCACACATTCCCACCGGCCAAATCGTTCCCTAAAATAAACAACACTCTAGGGATAGGCAAAGAGGACTGGACTCTCTCAATTACATCACCGCTGACTAGGTCAGATTCAAGGTGGACTCGATGCAGGGGCACCCCAACAAACCCCGTCTCAGTTCCCCCAACAAGGACGCTACTGCCTGTGGCAATGGCAACAGGCCCTGCAGGAGAAAACTCCCTGCGTCCAGCTGCACCCGTGTCCCGCAGGATGTG
>NC_044497.1:1280000-1282500 GCF_902362185.1 Chanos chanos | reverse complement strand
CTGTGTTTTTCACAGTGGATTTCTGTGTGTGTGTGTGTGTGTGTGTGTGTGTGTCTGTCTTTCAGTGGGTTGGAGTTCTGTTCCCTCCTTGAGTCCGTTGTTGGGTGAGATGCTGGTTGAGGACACCACTCGTCTGCGGTGTGACATCACGGGTCTCACTGCTGTGAGTCTCCACACTATTACACATACCCATTATATACCACTAATATACCACTCTACATTACAGTTCATAATGACTGACTCTACACACTACTACACATACCCATTATATACCACTGATATACCACTCTACATTACAGTTCATAATGACTGACTCTACACACTACTACACATACCCTTTATATACCACTAATATACCACTCTACATTACAGTTCATAATGACTGTGACTCTACACACTACTACACATACCCATTATATACCACTAATATACCACTCTACATTACAGTTCATAATGACTGACTCTACACACTACTACACATACCCATTATATACCACTAATATACCACTCTACATTACAGTTCACAATGACTGAGTCTACACACTACTACACATACCCATTATATACCATTAATATACCACTCTACATTACAGTTCATAATGACTGACTCTACACACTACTACACATACCCATTATATACCACTGATATACCACTCTACATTACAGTTCATAATGACTGACTCTACACACTACTACACATACCCATTATATACCACTAATATACCACTCTACATTACAGTTCATAATGACTGACTCTACACACTACTACACATACCCTTTATATACCACTAATATACCACTCTACATTACAGTTCACAATGACTGAGTCTACACACTACTACACATACCCATTATATACCACTAATATACCACTCTACATTACAGTTCACAATGACTGACTCTACACACTACTACACATACCCATTATATACCATTAATATACCACTCTACATTACAGTTCATAATGACTGACTCTACACACTATTACACATACCCTTTATATACCACTAATATACCACTCTACATTACAGTTCATAATGACTGTGAGTCTACACACTACTACACATACCCATTATATACCATTAATATACCACTCTACATTACAGTTCATAATGACTGACTCTACACACTACTACACATACCCATTATATACCATTAATATACCACTCTACATTACAGTTCATAATGACTGACTCTACACACTACTACACATACCCATTATATACCACTAATATACCACTCTACATTACAGTTCATAATGACTGACTCTACACACTACTACACATACCCATTATATACCACTAATATACCACTCTACATTACAGTTCATAATGACTGTGACTCTACACACTACTACACATACCCATTATATACCACTAATATACCACTCTACATTACAGTTCATAATGACTGACTCTACACACTACTACACATACCCATTATATACCACTGATATACCACTCTACATTACAGTTCATAATGACTGACTCTACACACTACTACACATACCCATTATATACCATTAATATACCACTCTACATTACAGTTCATAATGACTGACTCTACACACTACTACACATACCCATTATATACCACTAATATACCACTCTACATTACAGTTCATAATGACTGACTCTACACACTACTACACATACCCATTATATACCACTAATATACCACTCTACATTACAGTTCATAATGACTGACTCTACACACTACTACACATACCCATTATATACCACTAATATACCACTCTACATTACAGTTCATAATGACTGACTCTACACACTATTACACATACCCATTATATACCACTAATATACCACTCTACATTACAGTTCATAATGACTGTGACTCTACACACTACTACACATACCCATTATATACCACTAATATACCACTCTACATTACAGTTCATAATGACTGAGTCTACACACTACTACACATACCCATTATATACCACTGATATACCACTCTACATTACAGTTCATAATGACTGTGACTCTACACACTACTACACATACCCATTATATACCATTAATATACCACTCTACATTACAGTTCATAATGACTGACTCTACACACTACTACACATACCCATTATATACCACTGATATACCACTATACATTACAGTTCATAATGACTGACTCTACACACTATTACACATACCCTTTATATACCACTAATATACCACTCTACATTACAGTTCCTACAAGCTCATATGGTCTTATTCCCACTATATACCACATATTCCTCCACATGTACCTTTTTATACCGTTGGTTATTGTTACATACCATTATATACATATACTAATATGTACCCACATGACTTTACACACACATCCATTTTACGATAAATAAAAACAGTTAATTTCACACTTTCTGCTCAACATTCCCTATCGTTCTGTCACTGCAAATCCTCTTCAGTACAGCAATGTAGTAAACACATGCAGACCCACACACACACACACACACACACACACACACACACATCTGACC
>NC_044497.1:1270000-1272500 GCF_902362185.1 Chanos chanos | reverse complement strand
TAAATTCTTGATAGTTTTGTTTTGGGTAAAGTGAGTTTATTCCTGGTCTGTTGATGCTCTCTCTGTGTGTGTGTGTTTGTGTGTGTAGGGGCCTGTATCTGACGGCTGTGCTGTATAGAGATGACAGTGTCCTGGTCACACCAGAGGAACAGCTGCCCATCGTGGAGGTGGACGACTCTTACAGCTCTCTTACTCAAGACTTCCTCTGGTTTACCAAGGTATTCAATAACACAAGAGAAATACAGAGGGCTTTCTCTCTAATGCAAGCCAGTTTGACATTAACGTCATTAAACCTTCAATTCATGGTCGTAAAATTAGAATTTATATTACATTATATCATATTATATTATATTATATTACATTATATTATATTATAAACTTGGCAATAATTATTTAGAAAACGGTTGTACATATTTTAGTAAATAATTTGCTGAAATCATATTTGTTGTTTTTATTGCTGTTTTTCCTTTTCGTTGTTTGTTTGGTTTTTGTAAAACAAATTAATTACCCTCTGTAAAATGGAAGTTCATATTTTTTTAACCCTGGTCCATTTTGATTCTTTCACAATTGCCAATTCCACAGTAAAACAGTCATTAAGATTTGAATGATTAATTAATAATGATATCTCTGACCATGCTTAACACAGCATGCTTAACACAGTGCTGTGTGTTCAGGTCATAATACTGTACTATTGGCCACACGATGTTGAGTTTGGTTTATGATTTTATGAATGACTTTTTTCCCCTTTTGTGTTGTTAGGTGTCTTATTTGTGGGAGGAGATTTCATGGTTACAGCAGTGTATAAGCCCCGCCCAGTCCTCCTGTTCCTGTACACTTCAGACACGCCTCAAATTACTACAAGCTGTAGCCCAGCTGCAGGTAGTATGACAAAACACAGCCATTTGAAATTAACCTAGCTATATAGCTTTATATTTACATTTATATTTATATACATGTTTATATTTAGGTTTGGATTTAGATTTAGATCCATATTTATATGTATATCTATAAGTATGTTTATATTTATCTTTATACGTAACCTCATGTGTCCGCTACTGGAACTTGAAAGCTTGCCTTGCTCCAGTGGGACTGGTCTTACTAGCATCATCCCTTCATCAGACGTTTTACTTTAAGCTCAGTGTGTGGAGATCAACACTAAATCCAGCCTTTGTACACTGAGTTCAGCCTTAAAATAGGAGGACATTGTCTGTGTTTTTCCTAACAGAAATTAGCCAGATTTTTAAAAATGAAACTATTAATTTAGTAGTTCCTTTCTCTTTTGTTTTATCAGCTGAAGCTAGTGGGACAGACTAAACTAGCCTTTTAATGAGAGCGGATAGAGTAGACATCAGGCTGCAAACCTGTTCATTTGTTACAAACAAGGCTGTACTGCCCTTTACCACTGTACTGAGTACATGTTTCTCCGTTATCAACGTTGCACTTCCCATCGTCACAAAAGTTAAGGTGTTAGCACTGGCATCCTGAATTCAAACACATGTGATGCTTTGCTTTATGCCTTAATCGGATTGAAACATAAATGCAAACCATGCAAAGTTTGTCTCTGTGTCTCAAACTCGGATCGTTACTACATCAGTTCTAGGCATGGTAATAGAACCGCAGACTGGGAATCAGTTTTAAACATTTAGGTCTAGGATTCAAGGCTGTATGTAAAGTGATTAAAACGTAACATTTGCACTTGTTTTCATGCCATTTGGCAGTGAGAAACGGCAGGTGAGGGTAGGGCTGGGTATCGTTTCAATTTTATCGATTCCGATTCCAAGTCCGATTCCAAGTAAATGATTCGGCATATTGGAGGTGCTTCCTCCCTTGCACGAAATATCCTTACTGTGGGTGTTGCATTTTGCTGTGTCGTTATCTTTTTTAGTGAAGCGAAGCCAAACTTTCGAGCGTTTGCTACGGTCAGCCATGGTCCAGGATATAAACAGAGGTGTCTCTTCTCACATGATTTGTTGACGTACTGCGTAACAAACGACTTGACGTTATGTCCGCGTAGCAGGTCCTGGCAGATAATTGAAACTTTTATGGACTGTAAAATGCTCACTGCAGTTCACTCGGGAGCATGACTGAAGCAGAATCGAAATGCACGTGTCTTATCGAATCCACAGTTCTTGGAAATTTGGAACCGGTTCCAACTTGGAATCGGTTCTTGATACCCAACCCTACGTGAGGGGGAGTATGACAAACACATGCATATCATGACACGACTGTCATCTCTGTCAGTCTGCGATTATCCATATCAGTGCTTAAGTAGACAGTGCTGGGGTTACAGTCACCTTCTACAGGTTCCCAAATCTTAAACCCAGACTGTACGTTTCCATGTTTGACTGATAGGATCACAACAGCCGATGAAACATCCGGCATTCATGAACCACTGAAGACAGACATCAGACAGACAGAGGAGTGTGAGCTGGAGTAGGAGGGCAGATGACTGAAAACAAAGAGAGAGAGAGAAAGCAGTGACAGAGGTGACAGAGGATGT
>NC_044497.1:1250000-1262500 GCF_902362185.1 Chanos chanos | reverse complement strand
ATCCATAAACCCTATACAAACCACAGGACGTCCATACACCCTATACAAACCACAGGACGTCCATACACCCTATACAAACCACAGGATGTCCATACACCCTATACAAACCACAGGATGTCCATAAACCCTATACAAACCACAGGATGTCCATAAACCCTATACAAACCACAGGACGTCCATACACCCTATACAAACCACAGGACGTCCATACACCCTATACAAACCACAGGATGTCCATACACCCTATACAAACCACAGGACATCCATAAACCCTATACAAACCACAGGACGTCCATACACCCTATACAAACCACAGGACATCCATAAACCCTATACAAACCACAGGACGTCCACAAACCCTATACAAACCACAGGATGTCCATAAACCCTGTACAAACCACAGGATGTCCATACACCCTATACAAACCACAGGACGTCCATACACCCTATACAAACCACAGGATGTCCATAAACCCTATACAAACCACAGGATGTCCATAAACCCTGTACAAACCACAGGACGTCCATACACCCTATACAAACCACAGGATGTCCATAAACCCTATACAAACCACAGGATGTCCATACACCCTATACAAACCACAGGACGTCCATACACCCTATACAAACCACAGGACGTCCATACACCCTATACAAACCACAGGACATCCATAAACCCTATACAAACCACAGGACGTCCACAAACCCTATACAAACCACAGGATGTCCATAAACCCTGTACAAACCATAGGACGTCCATACACCCTATACAAACCACAGGACGTCCATACACCCTATACAAACCACAGGATGTCCATAAACCCTATACAAACCACAGGACATCCATAAACCCTATACAAACCACAGGACGTCCACAAACCCTATACAAACCACAGGATGTCCATACATCCACAAACCCTATACAAACCACAGGACGTCGATACACCCTATACAAACCACAGGATGTCCATACACCCTATACAAACCACAGGACGTCCACAAACCCTATACAAACCACAGGACGTCCATAAACCCTATACAATCCACAGGATGTTCATAAACCCTATACAAACCACAGGACGTCCATACACCCCATACAAACCACAGGACGTCCATACACCCTATACAAACCACAGGATGTCCATACACCCTATACAAACCACAGGACGTCCACAAACCCTATACAAACCACAGGACGTCCATAAACCCTATACAATCCACAGGATGTTCATAAACCCTATACAAACCACAGGACGTCCATACACCCTATACAAACCACAGGACGTCCACAAACCCCATACAAACCACAGGATGTCCATAAACGCTGTACAAACCACAGGACGTCCATACACCCCATACAAACCACAGGACGTCCATACACCCTATACAAACCACAGGACGTCCATAAACCCTATACAAACCACAGGATGTCCATACATCCACAAACCCTATACAAACCACAGGATGTCCATAAACCCTATACAAACCACAGGACGTCCATAAACCCTATACAAACCACAGGATGTCCATAAACCCTATACAATCCACAGGATGTCCATAAACCCTGTACAATCCACAGGACGTCCACAAACCCTATACAAACCACAGGACATCCATACACCCTATACAATCCACAGGACGTCCACAAACCCTGTACAAACCACAGGACATCCATACACCCTATACAATCCACAGGACGTCCACAAACCCTGTACAAACCACAGGACGTCCATACATCCTATACAATCCACAGGACGTCCACAAACCCTATACAAACCACAGGACGTCCATACAGTATATCACGAGTATGAGAGCAGTCATATTGGCCTACATCCTCTCTTTACTGTCAGTAAACATCTCTCTTTGTCCTGTCAGGCACAGGATTTCCGGCTGTATGTGCAGGAGGCGCTGGAGTTTGGGGAGAATGTGTCCTTCCTGCTGCTCCTCCCCCCGTGTGAGGAGGTGTGTACCCCTCCAGGACAGAACAATCCTTACTCCCCACGCTCTGGCTTCTTCACTCTTCCCCTGCAGATCTTTGAGCTGGGTGAGACTGTCTCACATACACACACTCACACACACACACACACACACACAGACACACACACACACACACACACACACACACACACACACACACACTCACACTCACACACACACACACACACTCTTTCTCTCTCTTACACACACAGACACACACACTCACACACACTCTCTATCTCTCTTTCTCTCTCTCTCACTTATACACACACACTCTCTCACTCTCTCTCTCTGTCTCTTTCTCTCTCTCACTCTCTCTTTCTCTCTGTCTATCTCCTTGTTCAGTTCACTTTGAGGCATACTGTCCTAGTTTCATTGGGAAATACTGTCGCGTGTCTGCTTTGCTCGGGCTGGAGTCCTTGATGTCCCAGCAGGCATTGCGAGAGGCCTTCTCTGAGTCAGAGCTTCACACAGCCAAACAGAAACATCAGCAGGTCCAGGAACAGCTACAGGTAAACTCTCCCCTTATACACTCACTGTATACTCAAGTCTTTCACACCAGTGTAAGAAAACATCAGAACATAAAAAACAAACGCAGCAGTAATATCAGACAGATCTAACGTGTCAGTGTGTGTGTGTGTGTGTGTGCGTGTGTGTGCGTATGTGTATGAGTGTGTGTGTGTGTGTGTGTGTGTGTGCGCGCGCGTGGGTGTGTGTGTGTATGTGTGTGCGTGTGCGTGCGTGGGTTTGTGTGTGTGTGTGTGTGTGTGTGTGTGTGTATGAGTGTGTGTGTGTGTGTGTGTGTGTGTGTATATGTGTGTGTGTGTATCTGTGAACTCTACTCATACTCTTCTCTGATTGGCCTTCTCTCAGCAAATGGAGGAGTTGTGGAGAGAAGCCCGGTGGATGACTGACGCCCTGCAGTACGCCCGATATAAACAGCCCTCGGCGGGAGTGTCTTTGGGCTGGATCATCGACTTCTCTAAAGAGGTGGTACCAGAAAAACCGCCTTCCACATCTTCCCAGCCTGATTACCTCCCCTCCCCCACACCTTCCCCAGAAACCAGCCGTAAACACGCCGGTGAGTCCCCGTCCTCCTGCCCCTCTGTCTCTCTCACACATCGCCTCTCCGTTTCCCCTCTCTCTCTGTCCCCGTCTGTCCTGCCCGTACACACTCGCTCCTGTGCCCTCATTCACTTCATCTGTGTCCTACTCTTCCCACGCCTGATACTTAACTCACTACTCCAGCACTCTCATTACTCTCTCATTACTCTCTCATTACTCTCATTACTCTCTCATTACTCCACTACTCTCATTACGCTCTCATTACTCTCTCATTACTGTCCTTACTCTCTCATTACTCTCCTTACTCTCTCCTTACTCTCTTATTACTCTCATTACTCTCTCATTACGCCACTATCATTACTCTCTCATTACTCTCTCATTACTCTCTCATTACTCCACTACCCTCATTACTCTCTCATTACTCCACTATCATTACTCTCATTACTCTCTCATTACTCTCATTACTCTCATTACTCTCATTACTCTCTCATTACTCCACTATCATTACTATCTCATTACTATCTCATTACTCTCTCATTACTCTCTCATTACACTCATTAAGTCCAAATCTCTAGCCCTCTACAGTCTCCCCTCCCCTCTCTACTCTCATTCTCTCACTTATCTCACTTCCACTTTTATACACTCTTCAGCTACCATAGCAACACAGCATTCTCTCTCTCTCTCTCTCTCTCTCTCTAGATCACATTCTGTCTGATGAGGAAGGCTCGTCGGAGGTCTTCCTCACCACAGACAGTGACTATGACTCCAGTCGGGCTCAGAGTCCACCTGAGCTGGACCTGCTTCCTTCCTCCCCCTGCTCAGCCATCTGTGACCCACGGGGGGGCCTGACTCCCATGGGGGGCGGTGGTGGTGGTGGGGGGAGTGGCCGTCCGGACGTGGTGCAGACTGGTGGAGGTGGTCGTAGCATTGGGATGGAGGCGTTTGACAGTGATTTCATTTTACCCAGTCGTCAGATTGAGCTGCTGCGGATCACTGAGAAGAGAACAGCATTATGCGTGCGAACCAGCAGCCTTGAGTACCCGCCCCCTGTAACCACACCCACCACCTCTCCAAGCTCCTCCCCTCACAGGCTATGGGCACGTCCATCCTCAGTCGACCGCTGCTGCCCTGCTCCTGAGCCCCGTCTGCGGCCAACGCGTACCCTATCAGAGGACAGTGGAGTCCAGCGACTCTCCGCCTTGTCTCCGCCCACCCGCAGGGCGTGTCACGCCACGCTGAGAGTCTATCCACAGTATCGCACTGGCCTGCCCAAGGAGACCAGTGTTAAGGTCTGTATGTGTGTGTGTGTGTGTGTGTGTGTGTGTGTGTGTGTGTGTTTGTGTGTGTTTGTCTGTTCTGACATCTGTAAGTCTGTTCTGTGTCTTATCTATGGCACCTGTATGTCTGTTCTGTTCTTGTTCTGTGACTGCTCTTTGACACTCATGTCTCTCATGTGTCTGCTCTGTGGCACCCATGTGTCTGTTCTGTGTCTGCTCTATGACACTCTTGTGTCTGTTCTGTGTCTGCTCTATGACACTCACTTGTCTGTTCTGTGTCTGCTCTATGTCACTCATGTGTCTGCTCTATGTCACTCGTGTCAGCTCTATGTCACTCATGTGTCTGTTCTGTGTCTGCTCTATGCCACTCATGTGTCACTCATGTGTCTGCTCTATGTCACTCATGTGTCTGTTCTGTGTCTGCTCTATGTCACTCATGTGTCTGTTCTGTGTCTGCTCTATGTCACTCATGTGTCTGTTCTGTGTCTGCTCTATGTCACTCTTGTGTCTGTTCTGTGTCTGCTCTATGTCACTCATGTGTCACTCATGTGTCTGCTCTATGTCTGCTCTATGTCACTCATGTGTCTGTTCTGTGTCTGCTCTATGTCACTCATGTGTCTGTTCTGTGTCTGCTCTATGTCACTCATGTGTCACTCATGTGTCTGCTCTATGTCACTCATGTGTCTGTTCTGTGTCACTCATGTGTCTGCTCGATGTCACTCATGTGTCTGCTCTATGTCACTCATGTGTCTGTTCTGTGTCTGCTCTATGCAGCTTCGTGTCACGTTGGACACCTCAGCGAGGGAGATGGTCCAGCTGGTCGTACAGGAGATTAACGCAGTTTCCCGTCGGCTCCTGGGCGGGGCCCAGCAGTGTGCCTGCGCTGATGAACAGTTCCATTACTCTACCCAGGGGTGTGTTTGTCGGCCCGAGGTGTGCGTGTACGGTCCAGAGCAGCTGGAACACTTTGGCTTGGTTCTGGTGATCGAAGGCAGAGAGAAGTGGTTACAGGACGATTTCTGCCCGCTCCGGCTTCAGAACCCCTGGACTCGCGGAAAACTGTGTGTCCGCATCAAAGAATATTCACCACTGGCCCTGCAGTACAGCAGAGCTACGACTGTATAGATCAGTTTATACACTCCACTCACACACACACACACACACATAGACACACACACACGCACATGCACACATACACACACACACACGCATGCACACGCACACACGCACACATAGACACACGCACACGCACACGCACACATACACACGCACACACGCACACACACACATACACACACACACACACACACGCACACACACACACACATAGACACACGCACACGCACACGCACACATACACACACACACACACACACGCACACACACACACACATAGACACACACACACGCACACGCACACATACACACACACACACACATAGACACACACACATGCACACGCACACACACACACACACACACACACACAGACACACACACATTATTTAAAGGACAAACTTGTGTATCTCTCTCTGTTGAGCTGTGGAGTACATTCATAAGGATGTGTGTTGGTGAATGCGTCGTGTCCAAACCACTGAACACACACACGCACACACGCACGCATACACACACACACAAACACACCTGTACACAGGCCTTCAGTGTGAAGCTGACACTCTAACTCCTGAAAGGCAGGAGGGATTTGCCTGTTATTCATCTTTTCACCACTTTGTTCCTACCATACGTTAACTCTGTATCACACTTTCAGTAAACACACGTTAGCACCCATACTGCTGGCCGCGCTCTGTGGCCTGACCCTGACCTAGCCTCTGTGCTAGTCTCCATCAGAGCCCTGCTCTCAGGGCAACATCTCTCACACACACACACGTGTGTCTGTGTTAAGGCAGAAACACTGGTTGCTCACACACACATACACACACACACGCACACACACACACACGTGTCTGTGTAAAGGCAGAAACACGGGTCGCTCACACACATACACATGACGCTATGGACAGTCCGAATCATGTGTACTGTTAGCATAAGCACTTTTGAACGTTAATGACAGTGAAATGTTCGCCTCTGACAGTCATGTGTGTGTCTTAACACTAACCCTCTATAGCCCTTTGAACTCCAATCATCTCTGGTTCCATCCTATTGCTTAGCATCTTATTGTTTTCCCAGGATCATCTGTGTCTTTTAAAGACTCTCCCTCACTCTCATCATCTTCATCATCACCATCACACTGGTCAGGGCCAGAGAGTAGAGGTGAATTTGTCAAAGGCGTGACGTCCATAGACAAGAGACTGGACTGTTTCCCCAGTCACAGACAAATCATTCAGTTTACAGCCATGGCAAGCAACTGACTTACACACACAGACTCACACACAGACTCTCACTCGCACACACACACACACACACGCACACACACACACACGCACACACACACACACAGACTCTCACACACACACGCACAGACTCTCACACGCACACACACACGCACACGCACACACACACACACAGACTCTCACACACAGACACAGACACACACACACACACGCACACACACACACACAGACTCTCACACACACACACACACACACACACACGCACACACACACACGCACACGCGCAGACACACACACACACAGACTCACACACACACACACACACACACACACACACAGACTCACACGCACACACACAGACTCTCACACACACACACACGCATGCACGCACACGCGCACACACACACACACACAGACTCTCACACTCACACACACACACACACACACAGACTCTCGCACACACACACACACACACACACACACACACACACACAGTTTGTATCCTTACCCAACACGCACATATCAATGTTGTGGAATTTTCCAGCGGCATGGACATCATTCCATGGATTCTGAATTTCTGAGAGGAGCCGTCAGCAAACGTGTGAAGAACTCAGCAATCAAGTGGGCTGGAATTCCCAACATGCTCCTTTTAACACACACACACACCGTGTGACAGGAATGAAAACCAGACGCCATTTCAAAGTGAAGATTTAATGTGCATTTTCTCTCTCTGTCCCCGTCACCTCTGAAAGTCTCCAGGAGCAAACGTTACAAACAGAAAAACAGAAAAAACGCTAATGACTGATAATAGTGTGAAGCAATATGCCTTGGCTGTAGCATTTTTGTTTGTGTGTGTGTGCAGGTGAGTGCGTGCGCGTGTGTGTATGTATGCGTGCATGCGTGTGCGTATGCGTGTATGCGTGTGTGCGTATGCGTGTGTGCTTATGGGTGCGTGTGTGTGAGTTTGTACAGAAAATCTTCCATTCTTATTCTGAAGCCTTCACTGCTGTTGTGTTCTGCTGTTCAGTGCTGAACCAGTATTGTAGTGGTTTTAAACTCTGTGGTTTTCCTAGTAGGACCAGTTAAGAGTCTTTGTTCTCTGCTCTTACCTGGGCCAGTTCATGGATCTTGTAGTTCTAGTTTGGTTGGTTTTGATTTGTGATTGTGGCTCTTCCAGACACTTCCGTTTATTTGTATTCTGTCTTAAGGAGAGTGGAGCCCATAGAGCAGCTGTGAAAAGCTGACTGTGTGAAACGGCAGCTCCTCTCCTGTGTCTGCTTCGCCGCTCTCTTAAAGATCTGCTCTGCACTCACACACAGACTGGCAAACTGCTCTGCACTCACACACAGACTGGCAAACTGCTCTGCACTCACACACAGACTGGCAAACTGCTCTGCACTCACACACAGACTGGCAAACTGCTCCGCACTCACACACAGACTGGCAAACTGCTCCGCACTCACACACAGACTGGCAAACTGCTCCGCACTCACACACAGACTGGCAAACTGCTCCGCACTCACACACAGACTGGCAAACTGCTCCGCACTCACACACAGACTGGCAAACTGCTCTGCACTCACACACAGACTGGCAAACTGCTCTGCACTCACACACAGACTGGCAAACTGCTCCGCACTCACACACAGACTGGCAAACTGCTCTGCACTCACACACAGACTGGCAAACTGCTCTGCACTCACACACAGACTGGCAAACTGCTCTGCACTCACACACAGACTGGCAAACTGCTCCGCACTCACACACAGACTGGCAAACTGCTCTGCACTCACACACAGACTGGCAAACTGCTCTGCACTCACACACAGACTGGCAAACTGCTCTGCACTCACACACAGACTGGCAAACTGCTCTGCACTCACACACAGACTGGCAAACTGCTCTGCACTCACACACAGACTGGCAAACTGGGGCCAGCGCTCTTACCGTTTACACTGGAGGACGTGAGATCAGTTACTGGTTCACCCGGGAGGACTAGACACACACACACACACACACGTACTTCTATCTTTGTGAGGACACTCATTGACATAGTGCATCCTTAGCCCTTTACCCTAACCTCAACCATCACAACTAAATGCCTAACCCCAAACCTAACCTAAACCTAACCTAAACCTAACTCTAACCTGAACCCTAAAACCAAGTCTTAACCCTCAAACAGCCCTTTGAAGAAGTGAGGACCAGCCAACATGTCCTCACTTTCCCAAAATGTCCTCACTCCCAAGGTCGTAAACTCAAACTGGTCCTCACAAGGATAGCTGTACAAGAACACACACACACACACATACACATGTAAACACGCACACACACACGCACGCACACACACACACACACGCACGCACGCACACACACGCACTCATGTTTGCATACACACATACATACATACACACACACACACATACATACATACATACACACAGTTGTGTGAGTTGTGCAGTTTGTTTGTGCATCAATTATGTATATAAATATAGTGAGGAATGTGTGTGTGTGTGTGTGTGTGTGTGTGTGTGTGTGTGTGTGTGTGTGTGTGCGTGCGTGTTTGTGTTTGTGTCATTTTCTGGGCTGAGCCATGAAGGAGACCTCACGTCGTTTTTTTAAATTCTATTTTTATTGAACAATAAATAAATAAATGAATATTATAGAATACTCCGCCTCCCTTGGTGATTTCTGTCACTCACCCTCTTTTGTTCTGAAAACATAAATGAACTGTCTCTCTCTCTCTGTCTCTCTCTCTCTGTCTGTCTCTCTCTCTCTGTCTCTTTGTCTCTCTCTCTCTCTGTCTCTCTCTCTCTCTCTGTCTCTCTCTCTCTCTCTCTCTTGAAGTCGTCTTTGTACCTGGTTCCTGTAGCACAAAAACACATAGCCTCACGTCATTCCCAAAGACACACACTCATGCCTGTTTCAACATTCAAAACTCTCTCTGCAAAACCTTACACAGAAGTGGAGAAATAAATCATTCATCGCACTATATGTTCATTCAGCAAACACAGGCTCTCAATATAATTAACTCAAGTCATCACAACCTAAACTCAAAGAGCACACCTTTCTCCAGGTGCAAACACTAAACCTCAAAATTGTTAACACACCAATCAGAACTGCAGAGTCAATAAATAGGGCTTAGAGGCATGTCCATGTGCTTTCGAACAAAGGATCCTAACAATGCTGAAGTTGCAAGACAACAGAGAGGAAGAGGACGACTAATCTCTGATGAAATCCATGCCACCCTAGTTCATCACATGCTCATACATGGGAGGACTATGAGAGAAGCTGGACAGCTACTACAACCCCACCTAAGCCCTTACACGGATGCATCCATTGTCCGTGCTTTCAGAAGGGAAAACAGGTCATTTGAATTGTTACTGTGATACATGTAATGTTGTAGTGCATATAGACTGAATCTCCACTTTGTTCTTAGTGTAGTTTTTACCACAGTAACAGATGACCATAGGTCAGTAATGGCCAAATTTCATTTTTGCAGAACTGAGAGGTGGCCATTTACTGGAGGCAGGCAGAGACTTCTCACAGCAGAGCAGGAGAGTGCCCTGGTGAATATGGTGATTTGCCAATAATGCCATCCGTTTGAGGAAAATTCAAACCCAAACAGTTGAAGATCAGGTGGTCTTCTAAGGAACTAACAGCATCAGCATTTCCACAATTGACCGGATCGTTCAGAAGAACCACATAAGGACAGAGCAGCGGTACCGTGTGCCTTTTGAAAGGAATTCAGAGTTAAGGAGCAATGAGTCCAGTATGTGTGGGTAATTTCTATACTGTACAGAATGTTTTACAGTATGTAGAGTATGGCCCATCTCTCCAGCATATTACTGTAATACAGTACTGTGTAGTAATGTGTTACAGTAACTGCAGTACACAATCTCTCATTCCAGCACAGTGGTGCACTACAGTACTGTCTTTGTAATGCAGTAAAACGTGTGTTTTGACTTCTGTAGAGAGTCTTTGAGCTGGATGCCGGGGCTGACCAACATGAGTACATCTTTACTGGCGAGGCAGGGTTCAGCCTAACAAAAAGGCATGAAAGGGGGTGCAACATCATTGGTCAGTGTGTCATCACACAAGTCTCTGGCCAGAGGGGAGGCAACATCAGCCTATGTGCAGCCATCAGCAATCATGGCGTCCTCCACCACCACGTCAAAGTGGGTTCATACCACACGGCACAGCTCCTTCAGTGTCTACATCAGCTGCACAATAACAACAGTCTTCAGCAGGAAGGGGAGCCAGGGCGACCAGAGCAAGGCCGACATGTTGTCGTTTGGGATGACGTGAGCTTCCGTCGGGCTGCTCTGGTTCATTCACCACCCCAGGTTCCCTGTTCTTTTTCTGCCAGAGTAAGGCCTTTATCCTGATCTAAGTTAAGGCAAAGGCCTGAGTTCTTTCTAATGGTGGATCTCTCCTAATGCTTATAGACAGTAAGTTTAATGATTGACTGACTGAATTAAATAAATTACACTAAGGGTTACAGAATATGTGTGTTATTCACTAAACCAGCACTAAGGATCTCCTTATCTACATATATTATAAGAAGTCATTTATGAATATAATTGGTTGTTTGTGTTTGAAATAATAAGGGAGATTGAATATTAGATGTAAAAGGAGGAAATAAATAACAAGAACAAATAGATTATTAAGGAATAGTGGAAGTCAGTACTGCACAGTTTGGTTAAGCGTCATAGCCACAGGTGTCCCGTGCTGTGTAAGGCTGACATTAAACAAAGTATCCACGTCAATCACCAAAAACCATAACAGTATGAAACTAGGATACATCAATAACTAAACATCCGGTTAAAACTATTTAAATAAATTCAGTCAGCAAAACTCGATGTCAATTTAAATAAAACCTTACCGATACAACACTATATGATATCAATATTCAATCCAGTATACTACTCTTTTAGAACAACACAAATTATATGAAACTCCGACAAATGTGGACCCACACCCACACTCACACTCGCATACAATACCCCACAGATGGAATATGTCAGCCCTATCGTTGCAGACCTGTGTCATTGCTGGTGTCCGGTGAGGCCACAAACAAGCTAGTCGCTTCACTCGACAGAGCAAAAACAAAACAAAAAGGTACGACCTTCCGCGCACGGCTGTAACTGACACCATAAGACAGACCCCAGAGCAGAAATCCCGTGTTGGAGCGACAGGAATGAGCTGATGACCAAGCTGTCCAGCGTTGCCTGAGGTGGTATAAGGCACTCAAGGTGGCCTAAACCGCTAACCGGTCTTCTCTCTACATCTGATCACCAAACTGACACGAAACTAGACTTCGGTTTGAAAGTCCGTAAAAATAATTTAAACCACTGTTTCACATAACACAGATGAAACAAGAACACAGTTCTCAGGTGGACAACTGTATAAAACCCCAAAGAAACCCTTTTTCCGTGAACTGTCGTTTGTTCACCTTTTTAAAGACATCCCTATAACCGTTCACTTTTTTAGAATGAACTCCAACCGTCAACTGACTCGCGTCTCCCATTGCTCTCTCCCTCTCGCGCACACCTGCCACGTACCTTGAGAGAACCCTTGTCTCAGCTGCGTAACTGTAACTTTGGGGTCTCTACAAACTATTTAAGACGATATAATATATAATATATAATTATAATTTGATATAATTTTGTTTATTTATTTTTATTTATGGAATAAATTATTTATTTCCCCTCTGGGCTACACCAGTATATTCCCCATTTCTGAATCCGATTTAGGGATTTTTCTCAGCATGGCGGTGGAGAGTGTTTGACCGTAACCCCTATGCACAGCGAAACCTCCTGGAGGCAATTGT
>NC_044497.1:1230000-1235000 GCF_902362185.1 Chanos chanos | reverse complement strand
ATTTTCTCCCTCAATGTTCTCCTCTGCTTCATTAAAAACAGCACCTTTTAAAAGACCTATTTCATTAACCACTCCACGGCTAACTAACCCCCGCTCTCCCTCTCCCTCTCTCTCTCTCTCTCTTACACACACACACACACACACACACACACACGCACAATCCTTTTGTTTCTCCTCGTTAAGGCCAGTAATTAGAGAGAGAGAGAGAGAGAGAGAGAGAGAGGACACTGGAGACATACTTTGGTGTACTTTGGAGGTGATGCTTTTTCTTGGGGTCAAAATCATTACAGTCATAACAATCTTTAAAACCAGAGCAATCATAACAGTCATTGCAGTTATAACAATCAGAACCATCTCTCTGAGTTAAGACATCCATCTCACAGCAAAGCTGACGTTTATTGCATCATCATTACGTCCCGTATTCAGTCAATACACATTCAGGAAGCGAGGTGTGCGGTCGAGGTAACGGAATGATCTTCTTAAGAATCGTCCCTCCCTCCAAAAATAAGTGCTTCGGAAGCAGAAGAGTATAATTTGTCAAATGACATTTGATACTTGAGTGCCGTGAATATCTGGGGTTGACTCCGTCCCAGCGAATGAGTCAAATGTTCAAACGTCTTTTTATTTGTTTTTATTTGTTGCTATTGAAATCGGGGCTCGAAGTTCAAATCGTGGAAGGATTTCATATAATGATTTGGGAAGGAAAGTCATTTACTCATTAAAAATGTATGATGGTAAACGTGCTTCGCGTTTAAACTGTTTGTTCTATGGAAGTACATTAATTGATTTTCGACACACAAAAAGGTGAAGAGAAAGTGCGTATCGACGGAATGACAAAACAGAAGCTGTCCTCGACCCGCTATCATACTCATCATACCGTTCACGGTTTACAGTCAGCCTACGACTTACCAAGGCTGTCTACCTATGGGAAAGGTGCCCAGTCCCTCTCGCCCTCTCGCTCTCTCTCTCTCTCTCTCTCACTCCATTGTTTGACAAACATAGCCTACGTTTTCTTTTTCGACATACGTTTTCTTTTTGGAGTCATGGCATGACAAAAACACTCTGTTCATTCTCAGTGGACTGCTGTACTTGGTATTATCTCTTGGGCCATTTTCTATTATTTTACGAGCTGCCATTAAGTGTCATTTAGGCTTCTGAGGCGCTGTGGTAGTTTTAAATCTAATCTTAAGCGATTCTCGAATGATTTTAAACGCATCTATCACTATGATTCCGGAACGGAGGCGCCGTAGTGGGCGGCAGGCAGCGTTCTGCTTGGCTCTCCGCCCTCTAGCGGCCTCAGGGCGGAACCACACGCCCGTGTGTGCCGGGCCAAAGACCGCACAACCGCAGCCGCAGACAGTCCGTCTACCCCCCAACCCCGACTACGAGCCCCTAGAGGAGAAGGTTTTAATGCGGGTCTCACACTCACAGCCAATTCTGAGGCGAAACAGTCACTCAGATTGGGGCAAATGGCCTTTCTGACAGCAGCTTAAACCGCGACCATTAAACAGGGCACCTCTGAGAATGAAGGAATGCTTTGATTGACATACGAACGGTACATGAGGGAATGCAGAGCGAAGATGGAGACATTTACAGGCGAGTTTAAATCGGAACACAGAAGTTTTATCTAAACACGCTAGAGTTATTGTCTCATAAATTAGAAACGTGACCAATTTGGTATAGCTTACTGCTAAAATGGGCCCTGTTAAATGGAATAAATTAATAGGTTTGTCCCTGTAGCATTGTTCGAAGTTGTATTCACTCGCTCTTAGACTGCGTGGTCTGTCTGGGTGACTTACCTGTGGGCCTGTCTGTTTGGAGACACTGTGTACTGTTGCCCACTCATAATCTCTCTCTCTCTCTCTCTCTCTCTCTCTCTCTCTCTCTCTCTTGTCCAGTCACTTCCTTTAGATATATACTTACCCGACTGTGTGTCCATTTTTAAAGATTTAATTATGCTTATCTGGTGAATTTCAGACCTGGTCTTGCTTTGTTGCGTACAAAGGGAATGTATTATTAAATGACACATCTAAACATGAACCATCTCTTGCAATGTCTGTATAAATTAGGGAAACATTTGAATGAGCTCCTGTCTCAAAAAAGACGCTGCCATTAAAACCTCTCTCTCTCTCTCTCTCTCTCTCTCTCTCTCTCTCCCTTAAATTCTCATGTCTGGAAAATTCGGGAAGAACCGAGAGACTGCGGCGGGAATAAAGAAACGGCGCGCAAATTTCTCAATAATGTCCCGCTGGAATGTGCAAGATATGGAAAATCCTAAGTGTACGTGAGTGAGCGTGTTTGTGTGTGTGTGTGTGTGTGTGTTAGAGAGAGTGAGAGAGAGAGAGAGATTACGAACTCGGTGATTACTGCTTTGTTAATGGTATCTGGTAGAGAATCCGGAGATATTGTGGTTGATATTTTTCCCTCACTGTGGCTGCGCGTGTGTTGGGGGGGAGTTCTGTCAATCAGAGTGAAAGTGTGTTCTTGGTGGGCAGGCCGGAGCCGAGGAAGGGGGAGAGAGGACAGAAGAGAAGAGGAGGGGAGCGAGCGAGGGAGGGGGGGTATTTAACTTGGGAGAGAGTTGCATTTCTTCGCAGACACACTCACACACAGTGTGCCTGGAAGTCTGAAAGAGAGAGAGACGTTCATACTCACATTCCCACCACCGGAATACACACCAAACTCTCACCGAGCAAAGTGACTCCCCAAACGGGCAGATCACAGATATAAACGTTAATATCTTCTGAAAAGAAAGAACTGGAAAAAACAGGAGAGAGACAAAACGAACGTTTAACGAGAAAAGGAAAGAAACAGAGACAAGAACTGAAGAGACACTGAACTTGACACGAAATGCAGCGGCCAGTACACTCAAAATCCGCTGGCTGGTGACTTTGAAAAGTTGGTTGGATCGGAGTTGTAGTACTTGTGGAGTAGTTTGGAGTGGAGTGGAGCGCGAGCGTACTGTGGCAGTTTTTGAAATCTTGATGAACGGACAGAGCAAGAGTTTGTAGCGACTCTCCTTGGAATACAATTTACGTTTTTCTTTGGGTTAAAGGTTCGGGTTTTTTTTCTGAAATGGACATATTTTTCTCGGAAATTTCATTTTTGTCGAGACAATGGATGCTTTGATTTCTTGTTGCCCGAGAACGATAACAAGAATCTAATTGCCAAAAGGGAGAAGGGATTTGCTCTGGTAGACAACTTAATTGAAAATTTTGATTTGTCTTATCCAGTCCAGTCCGGTACAGCGCAGGAGTAGGGACGTTGAGGCAGTGGGAAAACTGCTGCGGCTCTTTGGGAGGTCTGTGGCTGGGAAAGACTGTGCTTCTGTTGTACCCATGGCTAGCGCCTGTGCGTCGGGACACGGTGGAGCCTAAAAGCGCTTGGCGGCGGTCAGACAGAGAGAGCCACGTTCGTAAAAGCCAGCGGCGTAAAAATAACATTGGCTGAGGTGACCGATTTCTCCATTCCGGTGTGGCACTCCGGTGACATTTAAAACGCAACTCAGATTCCGCTCTTTGTACCACCCAAATAGGAAGACAGGGGAATCCGGGGATCTCTCTCTCACACACACACTTTCTCTCTTCAATAAGAGAGAAAGCCTGGAGGAGAAATCGTTTCCACGCGACAGAGCAAACAAGGATCTCTGAGAGTCGCCTGTCTGTCATTTTTTACATCCCCTCCCACCTTTCCTTGTCTCTATTCCCGTGCCCGCACGAGCTCTAGAGACTGTCACCCAAGTCTAGACGAGCTATCGAGTCTCCAGCGTCACCATGGAAACCCACAGAAACGCCTGACTGAACTGAATCTGATGCAAAAAGGAAAAAAAGAGAAAAAAGAGAAAGAAAAGCGGAGGAAACTGGTAGAAAAAAAAAAAGATAAAGCGTGGACAGTAGTCTTCAACGTCTATCCACATCTGTCCATTCTGATACCAGTTTGGCAGCAATTTGGCGTTAATTATTTTTCATAAGGAAGAAAAAAACTTTTTGTGTGTTTCCCTTTTTTGTTGCTGTTGTTTTTTGCGTCACTGGATTGCATCATTATTGGAGGGCCTGTCTAAGTTACAGAAGCGTGAGGAAGGTCCCAGGGATCCCTCTTCTTTCTCCTCTCTCTCTCTCTCTCGCTCTCTCTCTCTCTCTCTCTCTCACTCTCTCCCTCTGTCCCCGGCATTCCATGTCATTCAAACCCCCCACGCGGTCTATTAAAAGTATCGTCTTGCTCGTGCTGTCGCTTGGACTATTTCTGCTGCGGCCGGGTGGCTCGTTTCTGAGTGTACAGTAGCATTGAAAGGAACTGACAGAGTTAACTTCCTCCGCCGCCGAAAAATCACTCCTGTCCGCTACCCCAACCCTCCTCTCAAAACCTCTCAAATCCGGACTCACCATGGGTAGCATCTCCTTCCACGCGCTATTCCTCTGTGCGCTGTTGTCCACATTGCTGTTGATGTGCGTAGACTCAGCAGTGGCTCAGCACCACCTGCGCTTGCGACCCTCTCCTAGCGAACATCTACCAGTGCCGGACCTGAAAGAAGATCCCGACCCGGAGTACGACCCACGAGAGCAAGATCTCTCAGAAAGGACACTGAGAAAAAAACTCGGCAGCAACTTCGACCCCAATTTCATGTCTATCGGCATGCCACCGCAGTTTAATTCCTCCAGCACTGCGCAGGCGCAACAAGACGCTCAGCTGGCGCGAGTGCCGGGCCCTATGCCCAATGACATCAAGAAGCTGGACTTAACGGAGACTCCGTATGGGAAGCGATTGAAAGTGGGCAAGAAGGCGCGGCGGAAGTTCCTTCAGTTGTTATGGACATACACGTACTGTCCCGTGCTCTACACCTGGAAGGACCTGGGCGCGCGTTTCTGGCCACGCTACATCAAAGAGGGAAACTGCTTCAACGAGCGCTCCTGCTCTTTCCCTGAGGGCATGTTCTGCAAGCCGGTGAAATCCGTTACCAAGACCTTTCTCCGTTGGTACTGCCAGGGCTTCCTGCGGCAGAA
>NC_044497.1:1217500-1222500 GCF_902362185.1 Chanos chanos | reverse complement strand
ATAACAGATCAGTCACTGTCACATTATCACAACATTATAACAAATCAGTCACTGTCACATTATCACAACATTATAACAGATCAGTCACTGTCCCATTATCACAACATTATAACAGATCAGTTACTGTCACGTTATCACAACATTATAACAGATCAGTTACTGTCACGTTATCACAACATTATAACAGATCAGTCACTGTCCCATTATCACAACATTATAACAGATCAGTTACTGTCACGTTATCACAACATTATAACAGATCAGTCACTGTCCTATTATCACAACATATAACAAATCAGTCACTGTCACATTATCACAACATTATAACAGATCAGTCACTGTCACGTTATCACAACATTATAACAGATCAGTCACTGTCACGTTATCACAACATTATAACAGATCAGTCACTGTCACGTTATCACAACATTATAACAGATCAGTCACTGTCACGTTATCACAACATTATAACAGATCAGTTACTGTCACGTTATCACAACATTATAACAGATCAGTCACTGTCCCATTATCACAACATATAACAAATCAGTCACTGTCACATTATCACAACATTATAACAGATCAGTCACTGTCCCATTATCACGACATTATAACAGATCAGTCACTGTCACATTATCACAACATTATAACAGATCAGTCACTGTCCCATTATCACAACATTATAACAAATCAGTCACTGTCACATTATCACAACATTATAACAGATCAGTCACTGTCCCATTATCACAACATTATAACAAATCAGTCACTGTCACATTATCACAACATTATAACAGATCAGTCACTGTCACATTATCACAACATTATAACAGATCAGTCACTGTCACATTATCACAACATTATAACAGATCAGTCACTGTCCCATTATCACGACATTATAACAGATCAGTCACTGTCACATTATCACAGCATTATAACAGATCAGTCACTGTTACATTATCACAACATTATAACAGATCAGTCACTGTCACATTATCACAGCATTATAACAGATCAGTCACTGTCACATTATCACAACATTATAACAGATCAATTACTGTCACTTTATGACTACATTATACACTGTATAACATAACCGTAACATTGTGGAGCTGAGACATCGTAACTCAAGCATCTGTACTGCTGTAACAGTCTGCTTCTGCAAAACCATTAAACTACATCACAATATTCATCATCATATTACATTGCCTTATGGTCATATTCACCATCATATCACATTGCCATATTGTGAATGTTGCATCTTGTGCATTGCTGACATTGAAATTATTGCATGCCTATATGCTAGGCACATGATATCTGTTAATCTATAGTAATAACTTTGTATGAAAGTAAATTTTAAGTTCTATGGAGTTAAGTGCTGTTTTTTCTTAAATAGCATTTGCATAGCTTGTAGCTATGAACAACCATATGTGGAAAATCTATTTCAGTTGTAATTTTTGCTACAATGCAAAGTTCATTTATGAGCAATGCCCCTTTTTCACTATGTCAGTGAGACACATCCAGGCTTGCCATCCCTGATGTTACAGAAAGTTTTTTTTTCTGTTTTGGTTGTACATGTAATGTTGGGGATGCCCTACTAACATCGTTTTCTAACATTGCCTCGAGGTCAGAGACACAATTTTACCACCAAAACTGTTTGGCTTTACTGGCCGTATAGATCACAGAATTCAGTGATCTTGAATTTGTGAGGTTGTGTTGAAAATGCCCTAATGATCATTTTATTACCTTCAGAAGATTCCAAAGCATTGAAAACGACACCTTGATTATGAATAAAACTGATACTTAACAGGCAAACATTACTCCTGTAAAGATGATTTTCAGTTTAAGTATTTTACCACAAGATGCCAACAACATATGCCAACTGTTGTACCGTGGCGTTGTATAATGGAGCGTGCTCTAGAAACCTTTCAGAAGATGTTCAATTTTTATTTTATAGTATTGACATTGTTGTGATTAGTTTTGTTCATACAGATAGAGTTAGGTTTTTTTCTTTATTAGGGTGGAATAGGAATGTTACAAAGCAAATACTACAGCGTATGAAGATCACTTTAGTATGCTTTTTTCCGTTAGAACGGTGGTCTGTGTCGCCACGCGCCTGCAGTAAGGTCGTCTGTGAGGATGAGTGATTCTTCAAGTTATGCCTTCAGCACTTCACACTTAAAACGGTGTAGCCTCTTTTTCTTAGTTTAAGATTATTAATTTTTGCTTATATATAAAAATTTATGAAAGAAATGTAATCGGACTAATTTAATCTAGCCATGTTTCTCTCGTTGTTTTACTTGAAACAGAATTTTGAATTTCGAATTGGCTAACCTGGTTAGCTAGCTAACTGACCTCTACTGAGGCGAACAAGGACATGGGCTTTAATATTCATCTGACAGGGAGATAAAGGTAAACTTGCTCTTTGCTTTGCTTTCCTTCCCTTTCCTCTTATTCACACGTAAGCTTTAGTCTTTCCGATCTTTAGCCAAACTGTTCCCACTGCTCTGTGTACCCTGCTTATTTATAAACATTAGAAGTTTGAACGTTACAGTCCGTAATGCGTGTAGTGGGGCAGGTCACGCAAGTGAACTGGTCGCCTGGGAGCACAGCTAACCCTGCGTAGTTTGAACATTCAAGTTGTTGTCATATGAGAAGTCTCGTTTTCGTCTAATAATTCGTCCAGAAAATAGAGTCGCACTCGCTGCAATTCATTAAGTTCGTTAGCAAATCTCCGATTTGAGCAGGGTAATTCGTCTTTTCCATTCGGTTAGAGTGGAACCTGTACTTATGTTCACATCATACTGTGCGAAGGTGTAGCATTATTACAACTGTTTGTTTGTTTTTGTTTTTTTTATCTCATTTGGTGTGGGGTTTTTTTTTTTTCTAGATTCAGTATAGCCAATGATGTACTTAAGAGTATAGAAAGTGAACAGCCGTTATAACGGCCGCTCTAGAACAGGACCGTCGAGAGCAGCGCGCACGAACAGTCCAGCACCCTGTTTTCACTGTGGCCTACAAAATGAGAAATAAATTAGGTTACGGAATCAAGTTTAAAAAAAATTTAAGACAAATGTGTTGTACACTGTTTTATTTGAGTAATAATTCCCATGCTGAAAAGTTTAACTAAAGAAATTTTAAAGAGACCTGGGCCTCCGAGGCCTGTTGAAACTCTTTGAGGTCACAGCAGAAAGAATGAACTTCCTCAGATTCCAAATAGGAGAGACACCTAGAGGCCTACCAAGGTTCAGAATCCATGTGAATAAAAAGGTTGGGCTTGTTTATTTGGCAAATATTGTTTGTGAGACAGAAGAGTCCTGTTCTGTCTGGCTTGGGATTTGTGATAATGGGGAACGCCGTGTTTCTTGTTCATCACGTCTTTTAACCTTTAACATATATGTTACTTCTGCCCCATGATGGACTGGCGACCTGTCCAAGGTGTTTCCCCACCTTTCACCCAGTGAATGCTGGGATAGGCTCCAGCAACCCCTGCGACCCTAATCAGGATAAGTGGTTTAGAAAATGAATGAATGAACATATGTTACATCAGAGGTTCACAACACAGACATGTCAAACTGCTTTTGTTTGTTTGTCTGTATGGGCTTTTTTTTTTTAAACAGCACTTATTGAATAAGTGAATCACATAGCTCTCGAGGTTTTACTCAAATGTTGACAAGGGCCTGATTTCTGAAAAAAGTCTGATGATTTAAATGTGTTCTGGTGCTTATGCTTTAAAACATATTATTAAAGGATTCACTCCTTGTATATTTGATGTATATAAGAGTCATTCTTCATTAATGACTACGGTCCTGTTTCAAAGGACGAAAGAATTTTCACCGACTTCACTCAAGACTAAATCCCTTCACTCCCTCTCTCTCTCTCTCTCTTTCTCTCTCTCTCTCTCTCTCCCTCTTCTCTCTCTCTGTCGCTCTCTCTCTTTCTCTCTCTCTCTCTCTCTTGCTCTCTCGCTCGCTCTCTCTCTCTCATCCATTCATTTACCCATTTTGTAGCAATATGCTTTTCTGTCTCTTTGAAATTGTCTGTGCAGTGCAAATCCATCTGCAAACTCACCTGGTGAGATGGTGAAAATGTTATTCTGTCATATGTCCAGTAGGTGGCAGAATCACATCACTAAATTAGCAAGTGCAACACATTTGGCCTGAACTTCAGAATAATGTGTCTGAACCACACGTTTCACTGCCTTCTTCTGTCTGTTCCCCTGAGTTAGATGCCATTTAGGAGAGAGTGAAGAGAGAGAGGGAACGGGAGAGGGAGAGAGTCCGAATGTCGGAATAATAACCAGATCAATATTGATCACAGTCATGTAGACTCACTGAGAGGGCTTGGTCTGCTTCGCTCACTTCCACTCTCAGGGTCTCTTTCTTACTGTGTGTAGGTGAATGGCTGAGTTAGGAGCGTGGGGCTGCTGTTGTATTCACAGAACACGCACACACAGACACACAAACTAAAATCTAATTGGGGAGTGTTGAAGAGAGTGAAATGTTACAGCATGGTGCCGTAAATACTAAAGGAATGTTGATCTGCTCATACAAGAGTTGGGAGGTGCCAAGTATACACGCACGCACACGCACACACACACGCACACACACACACACAGACATAAACACTCTCTCTTTGGCTACAATCATGAAAGCTGGCCCAGGAACAGACCCAGACCTGATTTGGGATGAAGCAGTGAGGTGTCTTCCTCAAGGAGAGCTTCTCTTTCATTCTGTGTTCCAGGGGTGTGTGTGTTTGCACAGAATTGTGCGTGTGAGTGTGTGTGTGTGTTGTATAGCAAAAATACACACTATCTCGGGTCACTGACCCTCTCACACATGCATACCTACGTCACTGCACACATGCACACATACACACACACCACATACACAAACACACACTCACTCACTCATTCACTCTTTATAGCTGCTGCTTTGATGTCCACTGTGACAGCTAAGGACATGGAGTGAAGTAAATGCTTGCATACCATATGCACCCTG
>NC_044497.1:1207500-1210000 GCF_902362185.1 Chanos chanos | reverse complement strand
TGGCAGATTTATTCATAAGAAATTAAATCACACATGTTCGTCAGAGATTGAACATGCTGCAGTGGGGGAAAAAAAGAGACGGTTCTTTGTGCTGTGACGAGCAGAGTTTTTTTCAGCGTGTTCTTAACCTCAGACGAGGCAGAGAGACAATGATCTTACACGCACTGCTCTTAACTCAACTTCCATAAGGCTTACACCATGCATCTGCCGCAACACTTCCCAGCAGTGCACTGTTTTATTAGCCCCCGTGCATGAGAAACGTATAGAACTGACTCGGTTTGGGAACAGCCTCCCCACATTAGTCAAACTGTCACTGAGCGCTGTATTTAAGGAGGAGGCAGCGGAGTCATCAAGTAACGTGAAAAGAGTCACAACTAAGTTATGCTGACAAAACAATGATCAAGTTAAGTTTGTTTTGTTTTTGTTTTTTTGTTTTTGTTTGTTTTGTTTTGGGTTTTTTTTTTTGCACATTATCAGGAGATGTAGTGAAAGAGAAACATTTACATTTTGGCTGGTGCAGTTACAGTAATTCTGTACTGCTGAGGCTTATCTGCTATGCTGTGTTTTTGTGTTTAGAGTAGCACTGCGCCTCCCTCTAACAGACATGTGAATGGTTTTTGGTGTCCGACAGTTGATTTAGTTTGGGTGTTTATTTTGCTGTTTTTTTAAATATATCTGTTCTTGATGTCTTGGATCGGGGCGTTGTGTGTTTTCAATGGCTGACTTCTCCTGTGTGTTTGTGTTTGAATGGAGGAGACAGAGCGTCTGAATGGACCCAAAAGAGTCACATTGATATTCAGTCTGCAGATACACACTCTACTAATGTCTCTCTCTGTCTCTCTCCCTCTCTCTCTCCCTCTCTCTCTCTCTCCATTATGTGCTGACAGGTCTGAAGTGGGGAGCTCTAATCTGAGGTGGCATGGCTCAGTGCTCTCTGGAGATGTTTGAAAGCTAATGAGTCCAAACACAAGAGCTTGTTTAGAGTTTTTCTCCGTCCTCTTTCCTGTTAATATATAGATCCATATGCCCCACTCTGCAGCGTGTCTCCACTTACGCTCACCAGCGACACAGGCCGCTGGAATTCTGCTCCAATGCTTATTTGCATTTCTCTGCCTGCCCGACAGAGCTTAGTATCATATCAATGGAGCCTTATCGCCGATGTTGTCTGATCACTCTCTGGAACGGTGTGTTATCTGCAGTGATATCATGTTTATAATCTTTACCTCTTTCCCTTTGCCTGTCAGACAGTGATCTCTTACTGGAAGTCGCTCTACATGAAAGCATCTGCTCTATTCATGCGTGTAAATGTATTTGGTTTGAGAACAACCAAACCCAGTCAGCTTTTACAGAGCAGCATTAAGACACAGGGCAGAGTGATGTCAGTGTTAGATTACATATGTGTTTTTTTTTATAATAAGAAAACTGTGTCATTGTGTGTGTTCACCATGCATGACTTCACTGTCTCTTTCTTTGTTCCACAGGGACACACACATTCACGCACACTCATGAACACACGCATAGTGCAGAAGAGTTAACAACAGGTGTGGTCTTTGAGGATTCTGGAATAGCCGCCCCCTCTCTCAAACATTTCCTGCCAGGGTCTGGAGAAAGACACAGTCAGACCTCATCATCCGTACTTCCAGCGAAACTGCACCCACTGAAGACAGCCCGCCTACCGCGGAGTCCTCGCAAAACAAAGAAATCGACTCAGTCCAAAGGAGACCCCGCCTATCTGATAAACTCCATCCAAAACAGACTAAATACACTCCAAAAAATAGATTCAATAATCTCCTTGGTTCTGAGCTGGCCTTCTCATCCTGCACTGCAGTGGCTGTCCAATCAAATTTTGACTCCACAGGCTCCTCCCTCTATTCTCTTCCCCACCCCCCTCATCTGGACTCTCATCCCTCTCTCTTTCTTTCCCTCATGTTCCTTTCCCGCGGTACCATGACGACGGTCTCTCGGACACTCCTCTTTGTGTTCTGCCTGGTGGGCGTATCTCTCACGCGAGCGCACAGTCCCAATCCTTTTTCAGGGCAGCAGGCCCCGCCCCCTGACCCCTGCTATGACGAATCTGGTGCGGCTCGCCGCTGTATCCCAGAGTTCATCAACGCGGCGTTCGGACAGGAAGTGAGTGTTTCCAGCGTTTGTGGACGTCCGCCCTCCCGTTCCTGCAGTGTTGTGGAACGAGGCGACGATCGTCCGTCTGTTCGCACCTGCCAAATCTGCGACGCCTCCGACCCCCGCAGGGCACATCCCGCCTCTTACCTCACAGACTTAAACTCCGCCCACAATCTCACCTGCTGGCAGTCTGAAAACCTCCACTCCTCTCCGTACAATGTCACACTCACCCTGTCCCTGGGCAAAAAGTTTGAGATCACCTACGTCAGCCTGCAGTTCTGCTCCCCGCGCCCTGAGTCCATGGCCATCTACAAAAGCATGGACTACGGTAAGACCTGGACCCCCTACCAGTTCTACTCCTCCCAGTGTCGACGCATGT
>NC_044497.1:1177500-1192500 GCF_902362185.1 Chanos chanos | reverse complement strand
TACAAGTTAAAGTAACAGGGTTGCAAATCAATGCTAATGCTAGCTTTTTCTCAGGAATAGATGCTAGCTGTGGAATGTAGCGTTACTGTCAAGGTCAAAGAGAAACTTAGTTATATAAATAAAGAAGAATTTGAAATTCATTTGTCTTATTCTGATGATTCGAGTAACAGGGTTGTGTTGGGTGGTTAGAGTGACACACTCAATCAAGGCTGAGAAAATATGAAAAATAGATGAGAGGACTTACCCTTGGTCTACCTGTGGTTTTAGCAAATGGCTTGATGATATAATTTCCTCTGTGTCATGTGACTCACTGTTTTTTCTTTTCCTCTGCCAGGCTAAATAGGTCTCGGTAGCAGGGTTGAACACATGTTGTGAGACACAACTTAATTACTATTACTTAAAATATGTTGATGATTAAACAAATTATTTTAACAATTACAAGAGACATATATCAACAAAATCACACCAAAAAAAAGTAGATTTAAAACTTATTTTAACTGTTATATTTGATATGCAAGTTGGTGGGACAAGAGAAAAATTTTAGGGAATGCTCGAGAGCTACAACCAAGTACATTTTGTCTCAGGACGTGTATAATTTACACAACAAGTGCATGTCTTAGTGCTTTGTGCATGGATTATTTGAAATGTCATGGGTGGGACAGAAAATGTCCTCCAATTCTGGAATGTCCCACAAATTTCCAAGTGTTTATTTTCATTTTAGATACACTCCGGAGGAGGTGAATGAGCTCAGTGAACACTTGCTCCCAATATACTGTATTCTCTACACATTACCAGTGACTGATATGCCATAATCCTTACACATTACCAGTGACTGATATGCCATAATCTTTACACATTACCAGTGACTGATATGCCATAATCTTTACACATTGCCAATGACTGATATACTGTATTCTCTACACATTTCCAATGACTGATATACTGCCAGTGACTGATATACCATAATCGTTACATGTGACCGATAACTGATGTACTGTCATCTTTATACATTACCAATACCTTCTATAGTATAACAATAACTAATATACTGTACTCTTTACACGTTACCTTCATACATTACCTGTTCAATGACCTACAGCAGCTAGGTGCATTACCTGTTCAGTGACCTACAGCGGGTAGGTGCATTACCTGTTCAGTGACCTACAGCGGGTAGGTGCATTACCTGTTCAGTGACCTACAGCGGGTGGGTGCATTACCTGTTCAGTGACCTACAGCGGGTAGGTGCATTACCTGTTCAGTGACCTACAGCGGGTAGGTGCATTACCTGTTCAGTGACCTACAGCGGGTGGGTGCAATTTGGTCACAGGGCGTAGAGACAGAGAGTTCTCCAGGCTTCTGAGACTGTGGTTTATTGCATGGGATTATGGGAGATTTGTTCAAGGCCATTTTTCACAGCACTACAGACCTGTTCCAACAGAACATATCCAGAAATTGTGTGTGTGCGTGTGTGTGTGTGTGTGTGTGTGTGTGTGTGTGTGTGAGAGAGGAATTTTCCACTGATTTTTAATGGATTGGTAGGTACTGCCACTTCAGACAGATGCACATTCTCTCTCTCTCTCTCCCTCTCTCTCTCTCTCTCTCTCTCTCGCTCTCTCTCTCGGAACAGATTGTGAGTCTTACTGTAAACCCGTGAAAGGAAATTTGAAGATCAATATGAAGAAATATTGTAAGAAAGATTATGGTAAGAAAATTCCAAAATGATGTATTCCCAACACCATTTCTCTGCTGAATGTCTATTTGCAAAAATTATGCCTTAGTGGATATAAGACAGTAATATTTTCAGTACAACTTTTCAGAATATGCATCTTAAAAAAAAGATAAGTAGCATGTGATGATGTTGTGTGTTTGTTCATTCTGAACAAGGCAGACATATCATTGAATCCAAGAATGTGATATCTCATTTATATATGACAGGTCGCACAAACTGATCCCATTGATGTGTGTGTGTGTGTGCGTGTGTGCGTGTGTGTGTGTGTGTGTGTGTGTGTTCACAGCCGTCCAGGTGAGTGTGTTAGATATGGAGACCGTTGGCGACTGGGCCAAGTTCTCTGTGAACCTTGTGTCAGTCTATAAGAGTCGCGGGGACCCTCTGAAACGAGGCGACCACATTCTGTGGATCCATATGAAGGATTTGGCCTGTAAATGTCCACGCATCCAGATGAGCAAGCGTTACCTGATCCTGGGGACTAGTGAGGGTGTGAGTGGGCCTGAGAGGGTGGGGCTGGTGGCGGATAAGACCAGTCTGGTCATTCAGTGGAGGGACGTTTGGGCGCGACGACTACGCAAGTTCCAGCGCAAAGAGAAAAAAGGCAAGTGCAGCAAGGCATGATGGGAAGCGCAGAACGACCCCCTCCTGCTCACCTTTGACCTTTAACACATTTGACCCCCATTTTGACCCGATTTTGACCATGACTGTTTTGCCTCTGGACCGACCCTGACCCTCACCTAGTCCCCCTCTCTGCTGCACATATTTCAGGGGGAAAATGCCGCATGCATCTGTATGTGTGTGTGTGTGTGTGTGTGCGCTGCCGCATGCATCTGTGTGTGTGTGCACGTGTGTGTGTGTATATGTGCTGAAGGAGGACACTGGGCACAATGTGTTACTATTGTTTTGTTTTTGTCATCCGACTGTTTGTGTGTGTGTGTCTGTGTGTGTGTGTGTGTGTGGGTTTGAGAGAGTGTGTGTATATATGTTTTTTTCTGTCGGTCAGCCTTGTAAAGGGACCTTTAAAAAGAGTGTAACTTGTTTAAAGCTGGACTACACACACCCTGAGACACTGTCCTCGCGACAATAGACAAGACGTCCATTTTTACCCCGTCCCTTACCAACCCCCCCATGAACCACCAGCCCTGTGGACCAGCCCTACCCCTCATCAGCTGATCTGTAAATGCATTGGTTTTTCGTCTTTGTCAGACCAGACAAGTGGAGCACAGATAATCAAACTGAAAGACTGACTCTGAGCTCATCCTGACCAGAGAGACTCTATTACACAACCTGCCTCTACTGCCCCATTCCTCTGCCTCTACTGCCCCACTCTACTGCCTCTACTGCCCCATTCCTCTGCCTCTACTGCCCCACTCCTCTGCCTCTACTGCCCCATTCCTCTGCCTCTACTGCCCCATTCCTCTGCCTCTACTGCCCCACTCTACTGCCTCTACTGCCCCATTCCTCTGCCTCTACTGCCCCACTCTACTGCCTCTACTGCCCCATTCCTCTGCCTCTACTGCCCCATTCCTCTGCCTCTACTGCCCCACTCTACTGCCTCTACTGCCCCATTCCTACTGCCTCTACTGCCCCACTCCTCTTTCTGTACTGCCCCACTCCTACTGCCTCTACTGCCCCACTCCTCTTTCTGTACTGCCCCATTCCTCTGCCTCTACTGCCCCACTCTACTGCCTCTACTGCCCCATTCCTACTGCCTCTACTGCCCCACTCCTCTTTCTGTACTGCCCCACTCCTACTGCCTCTACTGCCCCACTCCTCTTTCTGTACTGCCCCATTCCTCTGCCTCTACTGCCCCACTCTACTGCCTCTACTGCCCCATTCCTACTGCCTCTACTGCCCCATTCCTCTGCCTCTACTGCCCCACTCTACTGCCTCTACTGCCCCATTCCTCTGCCTCTACTGCCCCACTCTACTGCCTCTACTGCCCCATTCCTACTGCCTCTACTGCCCCATTCCTCTGCCTCTACTGCCCCATTCCTCTGCCTCTACTGCCCCACTCTACTGCCTCTACTGCCCCACTCCTCTTTCTGTACTGCCCCACTCCTACTGCCTCTACTGCCCCATTCCTCTGCCTCTACTGCCCAGCGCACTGCATTCCAGTGATTATGCCACCCCAAATACCCCACTGAACTGCCTCTACTGCCCCAAATACCCCACTGAACTGCCTCTACTACTCCAAATACCCCACCAAACTGCCTCTGCAGCCCCAAATACCCCACTAAACTGCCTCTCCAACCATAAATACCCCAGTCTGCTGTCCTAAAGTACCTGTCCTTCTGCGCCTATGGCTCCTCCCCTTCAGCTGTCCATCATCAGAGGGCACGCCCACTGAGGAGTCCTCACAGGCAGCTCAGTCAAACTCTGAAAACTTCAGAGAACAGAGAACCCATCAGGACTAGCGCACCCAACCACCCAGCCCAGCCTGACTGATCCAGCTCATCTTCCACTGCTCCACAGCATTACCAGCAGCTCTGTGTCTGTCACACTGGTGTGTGTGTGTGTGTGTGTGTGTGTGTGTGTGTTGTGTTAAGACTGGATACTGTTTGAGGACTCTTATTTGGGTGGATGGATAACTATATCAAGAGACAGACCAAGCTTTCCTTCTGCTCCCACTGAAAGTCGTATTCTGGAGAGATGGACTCCCTCCTCTTTTTCCTTTGCCAAAAGAGAATGTTTCTGTACTTGTTCTGTTAACAGAAAACAGAAAAAGACATTAACCAACACGAACATCACTTATACACACCAGGAGAAATCTCCAGAACACTCTGGCTTTCTCTCTCTCAGTCAGCCCTCTTTAATCTCCCACCAAGAGTGAATCACTTTCATTTCAAATGAAAACAGACAAAGGGAGAGGGAAGAAGCACTCAGAGATGGAAATCCTTGTTTGCATTTGGCTGCCACTAAACTTTTTTATGTGTTATTTAAAAACAACAACAGAGAAAGAGAGATGGTCAGGGACAGACACACGCGCACACACAGAGAGAGAGAGAGAGAGAGAGAGAGCGTTTCCACTGCCTGTCTGGAGCAATGAGTGTCATTTTGCTTCTTTACCACTCTGATTGTGGTGTTTGGGTTGTCATTTGTCCAAACCTCTCTCTCCTTTTCTCTCTCTCTCTCTCTCTCTCTCTCTCTCTCATAGATATGTTAACAATATTCTTATGCCAAGATCACCACTGAGAGAAGTTCTGTTTTCATTTTTCGGAAGAATGTATATTAAAAAAAAAAAGTCAGGGATGTGGAAAAGGGTGGAGGAATGGAGGGACTGGTTGTGTTTTTCAGGGAGAAAGAGAGAGAGAAAGAGAGATGACTAAACTTCTGTTTGTTTAGGGAATGTATACCCTGACCCAATCCCAAACACAGAGAATGTCTCAATTACAACCACTCCTCCTCCTCCTCTTCTTCTTCTTCTTCTTCTTCTTCTTCCTCTTCTTTCTTCATGCTGTCTACACATTGCATTCCTACAGCTGAACAGCATTTTTACAAAGACCAGGTGCAAATATTTCACTCAGACAGGAAACAAGCTTGACTGAGAGAGCATTATGAATGTTAAGGTAACCATTAGAGAAAGGGGCACAAGTGTTTTGCTACGTAGCGTCTGAGTTACCCTTTGTCCTGCGAGATTATGTTGGAGTTAGCCCGCTGTACTGGGAAGTGAAATTCCTATTAGTTCCATTGGCATTCCCCAACCTGAGGAGTTTAAATAGTTGATGTTGAAGTTTTCTGCTCAAACCACTACGATATTTCTCTCTTTGTCTCTCTCTCTTTCTCTCTCTCACACACACACACTCACATGCACGCAAATACACACACACACAAAACCAAACAACAGATGGCAGGACTCCACACGGCTCTGTGCGTGTGTGTGTGTGCGCGTGTGTGTGTGCAGCTAGGATGCGATTGACATGCGTGTGTTACGTGTTCACTCAGAAGCGTAGGCACCTCTCTCTCTCGTACATTTGAAAGAAAAAGCAGAGTAAAAGCTGCCGTGATGGCAGCGCCCCTGTGTAGCGTAATTAACACAGGGTCTGTGAAATCTGTGATCGTTTAAGAGACGGAGAGTTTGATCCCCTCCTCTCCCCCCACACCAGAAAAACCTGCCCGTCAGAAAGCCAGATTCCACAAAGACTGTTGGCAGGAGAGAAGAGACGTCTTTTTTCCCTCATCAACATTCACAGGTGTGTGTGTGCGTGTGTGTGTGTGTGTGTGTGTGTGTGTGTGTGTGGAGCTTGTTAAAAAACCGGAATGAGAAAGGAGAAGGTTGCGTGCAGCCAGCTGACACGTAGCCAGGGCCGGACGAGAGACAAGGTTGTTACAGGAACTCCATAAATGACGTTTATTAATATTGAAAAACTTCACCATCAGCAAGAGCAAAGCTAAACAGAATTTCACCGTTAAACCGAATTCATGGCCCACTGATGCCGTGTTGCTCCTACAGCCCCTGTCCAGCGGACGTGACACCATCTGTTTTCTAAAAGAAAAAAAAAAACCTTTGGAAAACAGTAGAGTAGGTGGAGAAATGACCCAGGACAAATATGCATCAGAACAGATGGTTGTTTGTGAAGAACAAACGGAGGACCACTGAGCAGCGGGATACAAACATACACGGTACACACACACACACACACACTTTATGTTTTAGATATGTCCTATGAGTCTGTGCTCTGAGCACCTAAAAACCACCTCGTTTTCAGACACACATTTCCAACCGTAGATATGTTGGAACAGATGATTAGCGGTACAACTGGAGCAGGCCTTTAAAACCAGCTCCACTCCTAAAGTATCGCAAAGGAGCCAGAGGACGTGGCCAGACCACTGCAGCACTGTGGGCTCTACTCTCAGAACGTACAGAGTTCAGACAACATCCTGTGAACATTGTCTCCATGGTAGCAGTGCATTGTTTATGGCTAATCTGACGGAAGATAGGGCATTTCCGAAAATAAGAGGAAACAGGTTACGTTATATGTATATATATATATATATATATATATATATATATATATATATATATTTATATATTTATATATATATAAATATACAAATATAAATATGTGTGTGTGTGTGTATTAACAAAGCTCAGATTTGTCATCCTAGCTTAACTCGGTATAATGAGAAAAGCATGCTGCTTGAGTAACCCTGGGCTGAAAATGTTAGCAACAGACCCACGCACCGGCAGGCCTGACGTCTCACTCTGAGGACCAGCAACTGAAATCCAGGACATGGATCTTTCCACCCGTGTCTGTCTCTAATCCCAAACACAGACTCCAGACTCCGCCCTCAGACAGCGCTGTAAATATGAGATATGGAAGAGTTTTGTCCTACTCGTGTTTTTGTAAAGTTAATGATTGTCTTAACAGTGGAAGAGCAGCTTTTCCTGCAACAACTAATGACATGAGAGAGAATGAAGGATCCAGACCTGCAGAGTCTCTCTCTCTCTCTCTCTCTCTCTCTCTCTCTCTCTCTGTCTCTCTCTCTCTCTCTCTCTCTCTCTCTCTGT
The DNA here is from genome assembly GCF_902362185.1 of Chanos chanos. Classification (NCBI taxonomy): domain Eukaryota; kingdom Metazoa; phylum Chordata; class Actinopteri; order Gonorynchiformes; family Chanidae; genus Chanos; species Chanos chanos. Next base: position 1,185,259 of record NC_044497.1, on the reverse strand, counting down.
GTCTCTGTCTCTCTCTCTCTCTCTGTGTCTCTCTCTCTCTCTGTGTCTCTGTCTCTGTCTCTCTCTCTCTCTCTCTCTCTCTGTGTCTCTCTCTCTCTGTTTCTCTCTCTCTCTCTCTCTGTGTCTCTGTCTCTCTCTCCCTCTCTCTCTCACAGACTTATGTTGGTTGGCTCATGCCGAACCCTGTCGTATTTTGAGATGTTTTGTCCGACCCTGATAGGGACAATTCTTTGGGAAACTGTTTTATTTTTCGTATTGTTTTATTATTATGCTCCTCTGTACATTTTACCACAGTGACCACTGACTTTTAAAATCCTAAACAGAAAATAAATTATTAGTTAATGAGAACATGCATTGTTTTTGTTTGTGTAAGTGTTTGTGTGTGTACGTGTGTGTGTGCATGTAGGGTGCATGGTTGCATGTCTGTGTGTGTGTGTGTGTTTGTAGATTGGAGCAGCACATGGTTTCTGGCTGTGGTAAAGGCAGGCTGAGTAACCATGGTGATGAGGGTGGTGTTAGATTACCGTGGTGATGGGGGTGGTGTTTGGTTACCATGGTGATGAAGGCATCCGACACTCTGTTTATTTTCAAAGCAGGGTGGGGAGATGAACCTTTACACACAAAATCCCCCCTCCACACACACACAGTCACACTATCCACTCTGTTCCCCCTCTTAAATCTCTCTCCTCTCTACTCCTCTCCTCTCTCATCCTCTCATCTCTCATCCCCTCTTCACCTTCTCAACTCATCTCCTCCTCAGGGTTTACAAACAAACTTTCATCCTCAAGACAAAAGTCCATCCTTCCATCCATCTATCCCATCTCCTTCACAACTACCCTGTCTAACTCTCACACACACACACCTCTACAGAGACGCACTGTTACCTTAACACTCACTGACAACCCCACAGGTTTCACACTGACACAACTACACTGTCTAACTCTCTCACACACACACACACACACACACACACACACCTCTACAGAGACGCACTGTTACCTTAACACTCACTGACAACCCCACAGGTTTCACACTGACACAACTACACTGTCTAACTCTCACACACACACACACACACACACCTCTACAGAGACGCACTGTTACCTTAACACTCACTGACAACCCCACAGGTTTCACACTGACACAACTACACTGTCTAACTCTCACACACACACACACACACACACACACCTCTACAGAGACGCACTGTTACCTTAACACTCACTGACAACCCCACAGGTTTCACACTGACACAACTACACTGTCTAACTCTCACACACACACACACACACACACACACCTCTACAGAGACGCACTGTTACCTTAACACTCACTGACAACCCCACAGGTTTCACACTGACACAACTACACTGTCTAACTCTCACACACACACACACACACACACACACCTCTACAGAGACGCACTGTTACCTTAACACTCACTGACAACCCCACAGGTTTCACACTGACACAACTACACTGTCTAACTCTCTCACACACACACACACACACACACCTCTACAGAGACGCACTGTTACCTTAACACTCACTGACAACCCCACAGGTTTCACACTGACACAACTACACTGTCTAACTCTCACACACACACACACACACACACACCTCTACAGAGACGCACTGTTACCTTAACACTCACTGACAACCCCACAGGTTTCACACTGACACAACTACACTGTCTAACTCTCTCACACACACACACACACACACACACCTCTACAGAGACGCACTGTTACCTTAACACTCACTGACAACCCCACAGGTTTCACACTGACACAACTACACTGTCTAACTCTCACACACACACACACACACCTCTACAGAGACGCACTGTTACCTTAACACTCACTGACAACCCCACAGGTTTCACACTGACACAACTACACTGTCTAACTCTCACACACACACACACACACACACACACACACACACCTCTACAGAGACGCACTGTTACCTTAACACTCACTGACAACCCCACAGGTTTCACACTGACACAACTACACTGTCTAACTCTCACACACACACACACACACACACACACACACCTCTACAGAGACGCACTGTTACCTTAACACTCACTGACAACCCCACAGGTTTCACACTGACACAACTACACTGTCTAACTCTCACACACACACACACACACACACCTCTACAGAGACGCACTGTTACCTTAACACTCACTGACAACCCCACAGGTTTCACACTGACACAACTACACTGTCTAACTCTCACACACACACACACACACACACCTCTACAGAGACGCACTGTTACCTTAACACTCACTGACAACCCCACAGGTTTCACACTGACACAACTACACTGTCTAACTCTCACACACACACACACACACACACACACACCTCTACAGAGACGCACTGTTACCTTAACACTCACTGACAACCCCACAGGTTTCACACTGACACAACTACACTGTCTAACTCTCTCTCACACACACACACACACACACACACCTCTACAGAGACGCACTGTTACCTTAACACTCACTGACAACCCCACAGGTTTCACACTGACACAACTACACTGTCTAACTCTCACACACACACACACACACACACCTCTACAGAGACGCACTGTTACCTTAACACTCACTGACAACCCCACAGGTTTCACACTGACACAACTACACTGTCTAACTCTCACACACACACACACACACACACACACACACACACACCTCTACAGAGACGCACTGTTACCTTAACACTCACTGACAACCCCACAGGTTTCACACTGACACAACTACACTGTCTAACTCTCACACACACACACACACACCTCTACAGAGACGCACTGTTACCTTAACACTCACTGACAACCCCACAGGTTTCACACTGACACAACTACACTGTCTAACTCTCACACACACACACACACACACACACACACACACACACACACCTCTACAGAGACGCACTGTTACCTTAACACTCACTGACAACCCCACAGGTTTCACACTGACACAACTACACTGTCTAACTCTCTCACACACACACACACACACACACACACACCTCTACAGAGACGCACTGTTACCTTAACACTCACTGACAACCCCACAGGTTTCACACTGACACAACTACACTGTCTAACTCTCACAGACACACACACACACACACACACACACACACACCTCTACAGAGACGCACTGTTACCTTAACACTCACTGACAACCCCACAGGTTTCACACTGACACAACTACACTGTCTAACTCTCACAGACACACACACACACACACACACACACACACACCTCTACAGAGACGCACTGTTACCTTAACACTCACTGACAACCCCACAGGTTTCACACTGACACAACTACACTGTCTAACTCTCACAGACACACACACACACACACACACACACACACACACCTCTACAGAGACGCACTGTTACCTTAACACTCACTGACAACCCCACAGGTTTCACACTGACACAACTACACTGTCTAACTCTCACACACACACACACACACACACACACACACACACACACACCTCTACAGAGACGCACTGTTACCTTAACACTCACTGACAACCCCACAGGTTTCACACTGACACAACTACACTGTCTAACTCTCACACACACACACACACACACACACACACACACACACACACCTCTACAGAGACGCACTGTTACCTTAACACTCACTGACAACCCCACAGGTTTCACACTGACACAACTACACTGTCTAACTCTCACACACACACACACACACACACACACACCTCTACAGAGACGCACTGTTACCTTAATACTCACTGACAACCCCACAGGTTTCACACTGACACAACTACACTGTCTAACTCTCACACACACACACACACACACACCTCTACAGAGACGCACTGTTACCTTAACACTCACTGACAACCCCACAGGTTTCACACTGACACAACTACACTGTCTAACTCTCACACACACACACACACACACACACACCTCTACAGAGACGCACTGTTACCTTAACACTCACTGACAACCCCACAGGTTTCACACTGACACAACTACACTGTCTAACTCTCACACACACACACACACACACACACACACACACCTCTACAGAGACGCACTGTTACCTTAACACTCACTGACAACCCCACAGGTTTCACGCTGACACAACTACACTGTCTAACTCTCACACACACACACACACACACACACACACACACACCTCTACAGAGACGCACTGTTACCTTAACACTCACTGACAACCCCACAGGTTTCACACTGACACAACTACACTGTCTAACTCTCACACACACACACACACACACACACACACACACACACCTCTACAGAGACGCACTGTTACCTTAACACTCACTGACAACCCCACAGGTTTCACGCTGACACAACTACACTGTCTAACTCTCACACACACACACACACACACACACACACACACACACACACACACACCTCTACAGAGACGCACTGTTACCTTAACACTCACTGACAACCCCACAGGTTTCACACTGACACAACTACACTGTCTAACTCTCACACACACACACACACACACACACACACACCTCTACAGAGACGCACTGTTACCTTAACACTCACTGACAACCCCACAGGTTTCACACTGACACAACTACACTGTCTAACTCTCACAGACACACACACACACACACACACACACACACACACCTCTACAGAGACGCACTGTTACCTTAACACTCACTGACAACCCCACAGGTTTCACACTGACACAACTACACTGTCTAACTCTCACAGACACACACACCTCTACAGAGACGCACTGTTACCTTAACACTCACTGACAACCCCACAGGTTTCACACTGACACAACTACACTGTCTAACTCTCACACACACACACACACACACACACACCTCTACAGAGACGCACTGTTACCTTAATACTCACTGACAACCCCACAGGTTTCACACTGACACAACTACACTGTCTAACTCTCACACACACACACACACACACACACACCTCTACAGAGACGCACTGTTACCTTAACACTCACTGACAACCCCACAGGTTTCACACTGACACAACTACACTGTCTAACTCTCTCACACACACACACACACACACACACACACACACACACCTCTACAGAGACGCACTGTTACCTTAACACTCACTGACAACCCCACAGGTTTCACACTGACACAACTACACTGTCTAACTCTCACACACACACACACACACACCTCTACAGAGACGCACTGTTACCTTAACACTCACTGACAACCCCACAGGTTTCACACTGACACAACTACACTGTCTAACTCTCACACACACACACACACACACACACACCTCTACAGAGACGCACTGTTACCTTAACACTCACTGACAACCCCACAGGTTTCACACTGACACAACTACACTGTCTAACTCTCACACACACACACACACACACACACACACCTCTACAGAGACGCACTGTTACCTTAACACTCACTGACAACCCCACAGGTTTCACACTGACACAACTACACTGTCTAACTCTCACACACACACACACACACACACACACCTCTACAGAGACGCACTGTTACCTTAACACTCACTGACAACCCCACAGGTTTCACACTGACACAACTACACTGTCTAACTCTCTCACACACACACACACACACACACACCTCTACAGAGACGCACTGTTACCTTAACACTCACTGACAACCCCACAGGTTTCACACTGACACAACTACACTGTCTAACTCTCACACACACACACACACACACACACCTCTACAGAGACGCACTGTTACCTTAACACTCACTGACAACCCCACAGGTTTCACACTGACACAACTACACTGTCTAACTCTCTCACACACACACACACACACACACACCTCTACAGAGACGCACTGTTACCTTAACACTCACTGACAACCCCACAGGTTTCACACTGACACAACTACACTGTCTAACTCTCACACACACACACACACACACACCTCTACAGAGACGCACTGTTACCTTAACACTCACTGACAACCCCACAGGTTTCACACTGACACAACTACACTGTCTAACTCTCACACACACACACACACACACACACACACACACCTCTACAGAGACGCACTGTTACCTTAACACTCACTGACAACCCCACAGGTTTCACACTGACACAACTACACTGTCTAACTCTCACACACACACACACACACACACACACACACCTCTACAGAGACACACTGTTACCTTAACACTCACTGACAACCCCACAGGTTTCACACTGACACAACTACACTGTCTAACTCTCACACACACACACACACACACACCTCTACAGAGACGCACTGTTACCTTAACACTCACTGACAACCCCACAGGTTTCACACTGACACAACTACACTGTCTAACTCTCACACACACACACACACACACACCTCTACAGAGACGCACTGTTACCTTAACACTCACTGACAACCCCACAGGTTTCACACTGACACAACTACACTGTCTAACTCTCTCACACACACACACACACACACACACACCTCTACAGAGACGCACTGTTACCTTAACACTCACTGACAACCCCACAGGTTTCACACTGACACAACTACACTGTCTAACTCTCTCTCACACACACACACACACACACACACCTCTACAGAGACGCACTGTTACCTTAACACTCACTGACAACCCCACAGGTTTCACACTGACACAACTACACTGTCTAACTCTCACACACACACACACACACACACCTCTACAGAGACGCACTGTTACCTTAACACTCACTGACAACCCCACAGGTTTCACACTGACACAACTACACTGTCTAACTCTCACACACACACACACACACACACACACACACACCTCTACAGAGACGCACTGTTACCTTAACACTCACTGACAACCCCACAGGTTTCACACTGACACAACTACACTGTCTAACTCTCACACACACACACACACACCTCTACAGAGACGCACTGTTACCTTAACACTCACTGACAACCCCACAGGTTTCACACTGACACAACTACACTGTCTAACTCTCACACACACACACACACACACACACACACACACCTCTACAGAGACGCACTGTTACCTTAACACTCACTGACAACCCCACAGGTTTCACACTGACACAACTACACTGTCTAACTCTCTCACACACACACACACACACACACACACACCTCTACAGAGACGCACTGTTACCTTAACACTCACTGACAACCCCACAGGTTTCACACTGACACAACTACACTGTCTAACTCTCACAGACACACACACACACACACACACACACACACACCTCTACAGAGACGCACTGTTACCTTAACACTCACTGACAACCCCACAGGTTTCACACTGACACAACTACACTGTCTAACTCTCACAGACACACACACACACACACACACACACACACACACACACACCTCTACAGAGACGCACTGTTACCTTAACACTCACTGACAACCCCACAGGTTTCACACTGACACAACTACACTGTCTAACTCTCACAGACACACACACACACACACACACACACACACACACCTCTACAGAGACGCACTGTTACCTTAACACTCACTGACAACCCCACAGGTTTCACACTGACACAACTACACTGTCTAACTCTCACACACACACACACACACACACACACACACACACACACACACACCTCTACAGAGACGCACTGTTACCTTAACACTCACTGACAACCCCACAGGTTTCACACT
>NC_044497.1:1165000-1167500 GCF_902362185.1 Chanos chanos | reverse complement strand
ACAGCCGTTCTGTACACCTTGATTTTTTGGTGAGGTGAAGAGACAGGTATTCCCAGGGAAGGATGAGGAAAAACCGTCGCCTTTGTGAGTTGCCGTCACTGTTGGCAGTAGATGCATCACTGGGTGTCACACCACCCAGGTTCATCAGGTTTTCCATTACATTTAAGGGGTTGTTATTATTGATAATAGAGACTGGAATGCAGACGATGACACACAGGCCAAAAGCACCAGCAGTCTCAGACAAATGTTAACAATGACCTGTAAGGTTTTTCTTTGAGTGAGCGAGAAGAATGTGATCATCTACACATAGTAGTTCCTGGATGCGTGGTTTTAATCTTTACAGGAAGATGTCAGAGTTTAAACAGACTGTCGTCTATTTGGAAACTGATATAATTGCCTTCTTCTGTTAGTCTCTCCAATGCCTCCTGACTCATAAGGCCAAAGAGAATCACAATGAGCGTTGGCGCCAGCTCACAGCCTTGCTTGACACAGCTGTCGGTGGGGACGGCGTCTGGGAGGCTGCCGTTGTGTTTGAGCAGATATTTAGCCGCTGTGGTGCAGTGCAGTGCTGGGGTTTTGCATAGACCACCATGACTGACTAGCCTGTCAAAGGTGAGACCAGCGAGAGCAGGATGGAGGCCCGTGTTTTCTTACCTGCGTGTTTCCTGCAGTTGTGTCCACATAAAAATCTGTTGTTGTTTCCCTCCCTGACCTAGGCAGTGGGTGTGACTCTGTAAGACCCCTGTGGGACTGTGGGACCATGGGACTTGCTTGAGATGGGCAGGAGAGTGAATCTCCATAGTTATTAGAGCAAAGAGGACCCCCCATTCCTCCCCTCTATTCACGTTCAGGGAGAAAATCGCTTCATCCCAGAAATCACAGGATACCGCGACCTTTCCCCAGCAAGATGAGCAAAGGTCCATGAGCTCATTCAGAGAGAGTATTTTCTCCATCCTTGTACACTTTGGTCAGGATCAATCAATGCCAGAATAAAATGCCATCAAGACCAGTATACAATACCATACAATTCCAGTAATGGGAGAAGGCAAGTAACCTTGAGTTACAGGCCCATTTCTCCTGGAGAAGATTTTCCGTTTTTGTGGGGGGTTTTTTTCTTCTTCTTCATCAAATAACCTTTGTGCTTCCTTGGTGAGTGGCCTTTTGCCTGTGCCACCCTCCCCTGAAGAACCATCCCCAGATGTCTCCACAGATCCACAGCAGACCCCTGGTCTTGGAGCTCACTGTGACTGGAGCTTTTCCCGGTTGGCGACCACTCATATGGATGGTGGTCTGATCCTGAGGGTGGCATTTGCTTGAACCAGTCTATACTGGTCTGTGTAATAGATAAGCATTGGACATGACATGGTGTGGTACATTTGTGGCTGTTGTGCCTTCCATGCCTAGAGCAGTGCATAGCCCACCTTATGTTTGGTTGAGAAACCATAACCTGCAAATTAAAGCAGGGATGTCTATCTCAAGTTTGCCCTCCCCTATCTCTTCAATATACACCATATATCTCTATAATATACACCATACATCTCTATAATATACACCATACATCTCTATAATATACACCATACATCTCTATAATATACACCGTATATCTCTATAATATACACCATACATCTCTATAATATAGACCATATATCTCTATAATATACACCACATGTCTCTATAATATACACCACACATCTCTATAATATACACCATACATCTCTATAATATACACCATATATCTCTATAATATACACCATATATCTCTATAATATACACCATACATCTCTATAATATACACCATATATCTCTATAATATACACCATATATCTCTATAATATACACCATACATCTCTATAATATACACCATATATCTCTATAGTATACACCATACATCTCTATAATATACACCATATATCTCTATAATATACACCATACATCTCTTTAATATACACCGTATATCTCTATAATATACACCATACATCTCTATAATATACACCATATATCTCTATAATATACACCATACATCTCTATAATATACACCGTATATCTCTATAATATACACCATACATCTCTATAATATACACCATACATCTCTATAATAATATACACCATACATCTCTATAATATACACCATATATCTCTATAATAATATACACCATACATCTCTATAATATACACCATATATCTCTATAATATACACCATATATCTCTATAATATACACCATACATCTCTATAATATACACCATACATCTCTATAATATACACCATATATCTCTATAATATACACCATATATCTCTATAATATACACCATACATCTCTATAATATACACCATATATCTCTATAATATACACCATATATCTCTATAATATACACCATACATCTATATAATAAACACCGTATATCTCTATAATATACACCATACATCTCTATAATATACACCATATATCTCTATAATATACACCATATATCTCTATAATATACACCATACATCTCTATAATA
>NC_044497.1:1147500-1155000 GCF_902362185.1 Chanos chanos | reverse complement strand
AACACCATCACAGTCAAGGCAGACATTTACAGTGCAGAAAATGCATCGTCTAGTCCGGGTACTGCCCCAGACTCCCCATGGCTACCACATCTTGTTTCACTGAGTGATTGCCATGGAAATAAATGAATCATTTGTTCGGTGGGTTCTGATATTGGGGGTATCTATACCTCCGACCAGAGGGGAATGGCCGAAACTCCACTGACAGTGGATGGGATGTAGACCTTGTATGCCTTCTCAGTCAGGTGGGTCAGGTACAGATGGTGCAGGTCAGGTGGGTCAGGTACAGATGGTACAGGTCAGCCAGGTCAGGCACAGATGGTGCAGGTCAGGTGGGTCAGGTACAGATGGTGCAGGTCAGGTGGGTCAGGTACAGATGGTACAGGTCAGCCAGGTCAGGCACAGATGGTACAGGTCAGGTGGGTCAGGTACAGATGGTACAGGTCAGGTGGGTCAGGTACAGATGGTACAGGTCAGGTGGGTCAGGTACAGATGGTGCAGGTCAGGTGGGTCAGGCACAGATGGTACAGGTCAGCCAGGTCAGGTACAGATGGTGCAGGTCAGGCAGGTCAGGTACAGATGGTACAGGTCAGGTGGGTCAGGTACAGATGGTACAGGTCAGGCAGGTCAGGTACAGATGGTACAGGTCAGGTGGGTCAGGTACAGATGGTACAGGTCAGGCAGGTCAGGTACAGATGGTACAGGTCAGGTGGGTCAGGTACAGATGGTACAGGTCAGGTGGGTCAGGTACAGATGGTACAGGTCAGGTGGGTCAGGTACAGATGGTGCAGGTCAGGTGGGTCAGGTACAGATGGTGCAGGTCAGGTGGGTCAGGCACAGATGGTGCAGGTCAGGTGGGTCAGGTACAGATGGTACAGGTCAGGTGGGTCAGGTACAGATGGTACAGGTCAGGTGGGTCAGGTACAGATGGTGCAGGTCAGGCAGGTCAGGTACAGATGGCACAGGTCAGGCAGGTCAGGTACAGATGGTACAGGTCAGCCAGGTCAGGTACAGATGGTACAGGTCAGGTGGGTCAGGTACAGATGGTGCAGGTCAGGTGGGTCAGGTACAGATGGTGCAGGTCAGGTGGGTCAGGTACAGATGGTACAGGTCAGGTGGGTCAGGTACAGATGGTACAGGTCAGGTGGGTCAGGCACAGATGGTACAGATCAGGTGGGTCAGGTACAGATGGCACAGGTCAGGCAGGTCAGGTACAGATGGTACAGGTCAGGTGGGTCAGGTACAGATGGTGCAGGTCAGGTGGGTCAGGTACAGATGGTGCAGGTCAGGTGGGTCAGGTACAGATGGTACAGGTCAGGTGGGTCAGGTACAGATGGTACAGGTCAGGTGGGTCAGGCACAGATGGTACAGGTCAGGTGGGTCAGGCACAGATGGTACAGGTCAGGTGGGTCAGGCACAGATGCTATAGGTCGGCCTGCTGCATCCCTATGATTTTCCCAGAGGTCGTAACAATTTTCCCCAATTTGTTCTTATGAGTAATTTTGGAATGTCCTTACCAGCATACAATACAATAACAAAGAATACTCTCAATGAATAATGTATGAAATAAAGTGAGGTTTTGGTAATAAACATTAAAAAACGTTTAGTTTTCTAAGAAGGCACATGCTCTGTGGGCCCTTCTTAAAGATAGCATATGCACATTCATCCCAGGATAATTTGTGATTGAGAATAAGACCAAAATATTTATTTATTTATTTATTTACTCCGGCACCACCTCAGTCTTCTCCCCTCTGATCCCAGATAGGGCAGGTGGTGGATCATCACGTCTAAAGTCAAAGGTCAGTTCTTTGGTCTTGGATGTGTTCAGATTCAAATGTGAGGCCTCACACCAGTTGGCGAAATCAGAACTGGACCATGTTCAAGTTCATCCTGCTCCAATAGGCTGATCAAAGTGGTGTCATCCGCAAACTTAATTATAAGGTGTCCAGGGTATCTGCTATGACAACAGTCCCTGTATGAAATCTATAGCAGAGGTGACAGCACACTACCCTGTTCTGAGCCAATAGAGGTAACATGCCCCTCTGGCATGGTGTTTCCTGCCCTTACTCTTTGCAATTGGCCCATAAGAAAATCATTAGTTTTGAGTCTGATTGATACTGCTCTTTCAGTCTGTCAGACAGGATTAGTGGGTGGATCATATTAAACGCAGATGAGAAGTCTACAAACAGGACTCCTGCATGTGTTTTACGACCCTCCAGACATGTGTATAGAGAGTTTAAGAACATTACAATGGCAATCTCCCTCTTGCATAGCGATAAACAAATTTGTAGTGGGTCCAAGACCTGCTGACATGAGCTCATAATGTGGGTTTTGATAACCTTCTCCGGTGATTTAACCACCAGTGAGGTGAGGGAAAGGGGCTTGTAGTCATTTGGAGAGGATGGATGAGGGACTTTGGGAAGGGGGACCATGACTGATGTTTTCCACATTGATGGGACCACCTGGGTGTCCAGTGAGCATTGAGAAAGGGGGTGAAAAATCCCACTCATTTGGGCTGAGCAGAGTTTCCACACCCTGCTACTGATGTTACCCTGTAACTAAAGAACACTGACCTAACTCTAACCCTAACCAAAGAAATGTTTTGACACTTTTTACGTTTTATCAGGAATGACAATATAGTTTAGAAAAACATTGCTCTCCTAGTGGGGACCAGCATTTTGGTCCCCACAAGGCACTTTTTGCCAAATTATGCTATCTTACTAGGGACTTTTGGTCCCCAGAAAGATACAAATACATGGTACACACGCACACGCACACAGACACACACACACACACACACAAACTGCTAAACACACTAAACGCAGACTCTTACGTGCGCGTATATAAATATGTAAGTTATATATCTTGGCTTTTTTATTATCGTGTTAGGTCCAGGCTCAGCGTTCTACATTTCTATAAATCGCCACAAGATGGCAGCAGAGTTACAACTGCAGATCGAGGCGTTTTGAACTGAACTTCATATGGAAACGCGTTGAACTGAGATGAAAAACTGGTTTTGAAGAGAAATCATATGTCATCCTCTGAAATGGGAGGCCCAGTGCGAGGAAAAGAAGCTTCTGCTGAGATTATGGCTTGGTGAAACTAAAATGCGCGTGGAAACTTTAATCTTGTTAAACAATGTCGGTTTGCACTGTACCGAGTGAACACAGGAGAGACGGTGAGAGATCTTCTATCATGACGATGCAGAGGGATTTGACCGCTGCAAATCCCCGATCAGCCTGAGCCCTCTCTCTCTCTCTCTCTCTCTCTCTCTCTCCTTCACTTGTGGTCTGTAAGGTCACTGAGAACCATCTTATGCCTCAGTTTGGCACTTGGTGCCTCCTCCTGAGTTTCCCTCATTCTCACTGTTCTTTCTCTCTCTTCCTCTGCCTGTTGAGCTGCTCAGTCACTCTAAAGAGTTTAGTGCCTGAGTAAATTTTTTGGGATTGTTTATTTTCCAAATCCGTTAAAGTTAGAGTAAACGTCCTTCTCTGAAAACGTTCGCGAGACTTGTTCAAATCCCAGTTATTATGTTATGAAGTGGAAACTTTCCCAGTGCGACACATGAAACACACCTCTTAGGGTTTTTGTTTGGTTTTTGTTGTTGTTTGTTTGGTTGGTTGGTTTCCTAAGTGAGACATGATGGTGAGATCACGAGTAACGTCTTGTAACTGCGCACAAAGACACAAACATTGAATTAAAGATCATTTATAGCCTACTTTCACCGTTTTCTCTTTTTACTGTGAGAACCTGCAAGAGTGAACTCTCAGTGTGAGCGGGTTTTTTTTCCACAGCACTTTTACGCACGCGCTGCAGCATGTGTTTATAGAACTCGGTATAAAGAAGTGTCCGTGATATAGCGTCGAATCAGTGGGCTCTGTGGTATCGGCCAATGTGCTGTCTGAGTGTTTTTGTGAACTTAGTAAGAATTTGGAAGTTGTATGTCCCCTATGTGATATCCCCTCCCTTTGACTACGCGTGCATCTGTTGTTTTCGCATGGTGTGTTTCTGTGTTCCGTGCACCTATTAAATGTTGTAGCTCCGCCAAAGCACCGGCACGAGAAAGTACCACAGTCTTATCGCGCCCGTGAGACAAACCCCGCAAGTCCGACCACTGCATGCGTGTTCGTTCTTACCGAAATTCACCGGGAAAACAAAAAATATCTTATTATAGATATCGCATAGACTGAAGCACGCTGCTTTGGCGCGCAGACTGGGGGAAAAACAACAGAGAACTCAGAGAACTGCGGCGTATCTGCAGCCAGAAGATCTTAAATTGGGTTAGTGCTGATGAGTGTCATGTGTCGGACGGTGCGTTTTGGCCTTGGACAAAGACCACTGCTGTCCGCTCGCCAAAGAGAAACTTTCCGTCTTTATAATTCCAGTGCTTTTGAGATTGTAACTGGCACAAAAGATTGTAAACAAGTCGTCATACATCAGGTGACAGTAATGTCAACCGTTCGCAGACTGTTTTTCTTTTCGTCCAGAGGTAATGAACAATTTCGGCACATGAAGAAATATGTCAAGTAACCATTCCAGTTTGACCATTAGGTTTAAATAAAGTTTTAGCCATATTTGATAAGAAACCGTGTATGCTGTACTTTATATTAACATATAATACGTGTAATACATGTAGGAATTTCCCGCGTATAACGCATAATCTTGCTCATGTCTGCAGGCTGTTTCAAACACACGGGGGAGAAGTAGTATCGTGACAGCTGTACTGCTGCCCCACTGCGCATGCGTGGCACCAGTAGCGGATGACTGCAGACAAGAAAATCTGACAAGGTAAGCGACTGTCAGAATAAGTTTCCATTATTTACACCTCTGCTTTCTGATTAACACCAGACAACCGAAATATATCTGTCCCAGTAAGTTCTGTTATCATTCAAGGCAACGCGAAATTATCGTCTTCTTGTGCACTGTATGCAATTTGCAGCGCGAAAATGAATGTAAAGTTAGCATATAGCTTAGCTCACATGGCTATCTATCTAACAGCGTCTTATCTTAAATTTAATAAGTATTGTCATTTACACGTGTAACTCAAAATGGGCTATGTTCTCGATAAGCAGACCGTTGAAATCGATGTTTGACTGACATATAAATAAAGACAAATACATCGTTTGAAAAGTGGTTGATATTGTATCGTACAGGTGATGACTTGTCTATCGTAAACTCTCATTTCGCCTTGCACCGTCGCGCGAATGAATAACTTGACGTTAATGTGTCATCTTGTTTTTTTACGTGGTATTTATATAGCAACAGTCACACTGTGTGTGTGTGTGTGTGTGTGTGTGTGTGTGTGCGCGCGCGCGCATATGACACGAGGCGTGTCCTTTTCTACGGACTGAACATCCAGGTATCGCAACCTGTGTATTTTAACTGTCATGCTCTTCAAGTCGACATCAGAGGACGTCGTTATGCCTCGAGAGGTTTCCTAACGCCTGTATAATCAGACAAAACACACGGTATTCCACAACGCCGTGTCTTCAGTAGCTGATAATGTGGCCGGAGTCGCCTAAAATGGAATGGTTTGCAGTGACTTTGTTCTGGTTTCAGTTGTGCAAGATTAGAGACCGAGAGAGCGCGGTGAGTTGGAACGGGCGCTCTGAAGAGACAAGACCGTACATTTAAATACAGAGAGTATAGATCAGTGACTGTCTCAGGGTTTCCCGCGTGACTGATATTCTGTGCCTATATGCACCTTGTCTCCTAGCGGCGGGTCAAAGTCTCATCATAATTCACAGTAATTAGAGTTTGTACATGTACCACACTGTTTGTGTGTGTATGTGTGTATATGTGTGTGTGTGTGTGTGTTTATCTTGTTTGCAGTGTAAAAATATCTTACCTGTGTGTTGCCCACCCTTAGGCCTACATGTGCCGTTACCTGTCCCAACTGTCCTTCACTGTTCTTTAAGAGGCTTTAGGCTGTGTCTGACCCCTGACCTCTCTTACTCACACCCATGTTAAAGATAACAGGTCTTCCTAATCCAGTCATGTGTGTCTGCCGTGTACACACCCAACATTAAGCATTGGCATCAGTGGGCACTGTGTCTTAATGACCCTCATAACTAACTTCAGCCCTGTTAACCCAGTGTCTCAGATGCATGGATGGATGGATGGATAGATAGATAGATAGATAGATAGATAGATAGATAGATAGATAGATAGATAGATAGACAGGTTGGTCTGACAGGCATAGCCTAGTCTTTACCATCGCATAGTGGAAAAAAGTTGTATTCTTGTTGTTGAGTGAATGAGCATGTGTATTGTGTGGACAGTAACAGTGTGTATTATACTGGTTTGTGTGGACAGTAACAGTGTGTATTATACTGGTTTGTGTGGACAGTAACAGTGTGTATTATACTGGTTTGTGTGGACAGTAACAGTGTGTATTATACTGGTTTGTGTGGACAGTAACAGTGTGTATTGTACTGGTTTGTGTGGACAGTAACAGTGTGTATTGTACTGGTTTGTGTGGACAGTAACAGCGTGTATTGTACTGGTTTGTGTGGACAGTAACAGCGTGTATTGTACTGGTTTGTGTGGACAGTAACAGTGTGTATTGTACTGGTTTGTGTGGACAGTAACAGTGTGTATTATACTGGTTTGTGTGGACAGTAACAGTGTGTATTATACTGGTTTGTGTGGACAGTAACAGTGTGTATTATACTGGTTTGTGTGGACAGTAACCGTGTGTATTATACTGGTTTGTGTGGACAGTAAAAGTATGTATTGTACTTGTTTGTGTGGACAGTAACAGTGTGTATTATACTGGTTTGTGTGGACAGTAACAGTGTGTATTATACTGGTTTGTGTGGACAGTAACAGTGTGTATTGTACTGGTTTGTGTGGACAGTAACCGTGTGTATTGTACTGGTTTGTGTGGACAGTAACAGTGTGTATTTAGTGAGTTTTATTGAGGTGTTTATGAGAAAGGCGTGACTTGATTCTCATGGTTGTTTGCTGGTCGCTCAGAAATTCAGGCAGTTCTGATTCAAAAGTCAAAGGGCGCACACACACACCAAACACACACACACTCACTCTCTCTCTCTCTCTCTGCTCTGATGTTAATGTTAGAAGGTAATGGGGCAGTCTGTGTGGTGAGAGACGGAGTGTGTAAGGACAGGAGAGCAGGACAGAGAGAAAAAGAAATAAAGTGAGAGAGAGGGAATGAGGGAGAAATAGAGGGGGGGGGGGTTGAGTGTGTGGGTGTGTGGAGGGGGGGGGGCTGCCTCCTGTCAGCAAAAATTCAATTAGTGTAATTACCTTACATTGTCAACACACACTCACGCACATACACAAACACACATGCCAGCTCATTTACGCACGCAAACACACTCACATGCACAAACACATATGCCAGCTCATTTTTACACACAAACACACACTAACACACACAAACACATATGCCAGCTCACTTACACACACAAACACACACTAACACACACAAACACATATGCCAGCTCACTTACACACACAAACACACTCCCATGCACAAAC
>NC_044497.1:1137500-1142500 GCF_902362185.1 Chanos chanos | reverse complement strand
AGACATACAGACAGGACAGACATACAGACAGGACAGACAGAGAGACAGGACAGACAGACAGGACAGACATACAGACAGGACAGACCAGTGTAGTCTGACACGGCCCTCTGTGAATGATGATTCTCCTTAACTACTGAAGTGAATGTGGATCTCAGCATGACCTGTCATGACCTGTCTTTTCTTCCAATCCTGTGGCAGGTGTGTGGAGCCTTCCTGTCCACTGATTGGGAGGAGAGGAAAAGAGGCGGGAACAAACTCAGTTTCTTTGGCACAGGGGAGTGTTTCATATTCAAGGTTAGTCTGATCTACATTCACGCAGAGAGGCTGACAGTTACTGTCTGGGTCAGAGGTCACAGCGGTTCACTTATGGTGTTATTCAAAGATAGATCAGCACAGAGTCACTGAAATCAGGACTCAAACACACAGCCCTCTGGGCACTGGACCATGTGCCCTCTTCTTTAAGCATCTGGAGTATGCTACAATCACCAGAAATCAGACAAACTTTAGTTACTGTGTAAATGTGCGTTGCTTTTTTCCATCCAAGTGTGCATAATAGGTGAACTAGTAGTGATCTGATCATTTGAGAGCAATTTAACTGCATTGATTTTCTTGTGTGAGCTTTATTGAATTTGCATGTGGTTAGTCTGAGGCCAGAGAGAAATTTAATTACACCGAGTGTTCAACAGATGGCACTAGACGCAGTACCATCAGCTCTGACATTTAAAACAGGGTAATAGCTCCACCCAGAGGCAGTCATGTGAAACTGTTTCAGTCTCTGTCTGCATTTGGACAGTAAGGTCCCAATAATACAGTTGGCCTCTTTCCTCATGACAGTCTGTTCTCTATATATGACTGAGTCTTACTGTAGCACTAGGTATACAGCATTACTATTAATTTAACAACCAATCAGGTTGCAATCATGTTAAGTTAACAGTCAGACAGCGAGTTAGAATGTACACTTATCAGCCAGTCAGAAAGTTACATTATAAACTGTATAGTCAGTCAGGCTGGTCAGTTTATAAATGTAAATTATAAATGTAAATGATAAACTGTTTGTTTGTCTGGTGTTTCTGAGACAGTGTTCTTTACTGTCTGTGGATTGAGGATGTTTTGATATTTTACTGTTGCTATGTGCATTCATTATCTTATTATTATTATTATTATTATTATTGTTATTGTTGTTGTTATTATTATTATTATTATTATTATTATGAGTCTGAATAAACAGTGTGACAGGGTGTCACATGAGCTCATCTAGCCCAGAGCAGTCTGACATGGCTTTAATTATTTACTTAAAAGGCTCCTGGAATTGTGTGTGTGTGTGTGTGTGTACTCAGATGCACACAGTCAGACTGGAAACTTTTGTGTAACCTGACACATAGAGGTCACTTGAGACAAGCGCACACACACACACACACGCGCGCAAGCACATACAGGAGCCCTGAACTGTGCTTAGTGAAGATTTATAATGGTAAAAAACATTTTACAAATGGACTAGTTTTCCTTCCTGTGTGTGTGTGTGTAACATATCTGTGTACGTGTGTCGTGTGTCTGTGTGTATGCATGTATAACGTGTGTGTGTATGAGTGTGTGTGTGTGTGTGTGTGTATGAGTGTGCGTGTGTGTGTATGTACAGATGTGGCCAAAAATATTAAAACTCTTCCAACTTTTTTTTTATAAATCTGTTTTTTAAAAAAAGTCAATTGACAGAAGTAAATGGTACCCATCATTCTTTATTTCACATTGAATAGAACAGAAACTTTTACAACTTAACATATTATTTGAAATAATAAAACAAATGAAAATGTTGTGGACAAAAATATTGGTACCCTTAACTTAATGTTCTGTAGCACATCCTTTGGAGGCAATAACTGCAATCCAGTGCTTTCTATAACTCAGAATAAGATTTCTACACCATTCCACTGATAATTTGGCCCGATCCTCTTGAGCAAACTGCTCTAGTTCTCTCAGGTTTGACGGGTGCCGTCTCCCAACTGCACGTTTCAGCTCTTTATACACAGATGTTTAGTGGGATTCAGACCAGGCCACTTCAGAACCAGTCCAGAGTTTTCCTCTCGTCCATTTTTGGGTGATTTTTGATGTGTGTTTCGGGTCGTCGTCCTGCTGGAAGACCCATGACCTGCGACTAAGACACAGCTTTCTGACACTAGGCTTGACGTTTTGCTCCAAAATGCCTTGATGGTCTTCTGATTTCAGTGTGCCCTGCACAGATTCAAGGCACCCAGTGCCTCAGGCAGCAAGGCAACCCCAAAGCATCCATGTTTCATGGTAGGCATGGTGTTCTTTTCTTTGAAAGCTTCATCTTGTCTCCTGTGAACACAAGAGTTGGTGTGATTTACCAAAAAGCTCTAATTTTGTGTCATCAGGACTGTGGCTTGTCAACATGCATATTGGCAAAGTCCAGCCTGGCGCTTTTTTGTGTCTCCCTTGTAGAAGTGGGGTCTTCCTGGGTCTTCTACCATGGAGTCCATTTTCATTCAGACAGCAACAGATGGTGCAACTTGAAACCCCGGTACCTTGAACTTGAAGATCAGCTTGGATCTGTTTTGAAATTTTCAGTCCCACGGGCCTTAAACTTCTTAATAATATTGGCAGCAGTGGTCACAGGAAGATCAGGCTCTTTGGAGATGGTCTTATAACCTGTATGTTGACTGTGCTTGGCCATTACCTTTCCTCTAATCTCCTCAGACCACTCTCTGCTTTTCCTTCTGTTTTCCATGTTCAGTGTGATAGACACAGTGGCATAAAACAGCAGAGTGAGTAATTTTCTCCTTTTTGAACTGGCTCCATGAGTTATTATAAGATTGAAAATACCCGTGATACTTTAAGCAGACTATTCTGTTTTAGTTAGTATCACTACAACGTCTTGACTGAGTCAGGTCAGACTCTGCCTGCTACTGGTACCATTTAACACAGTATTACCTGTTCAATGGTTGGAGGGCTCAGCAACTAAACCAGCTACCCCTCAAGACCCATCTGGGGAGGAGGGTGGCTAGACACCCAGCAGGAAAGAAGACCTGTCAAAGACCTGTTAAAGGGGGGGCGAGCTCCATCTTGAGCCAACGGCTGTCTAGCACTGTCTGCCCACTCACCCCGGGGCCAGGGCGTTAGACTAAAGCCCAATCCCACGACCGATATTGATACTGAAATGACTCAAACAGAGAGAAACAGCCCTCAGTCCCTGTCAGTGGAAAGACAGAGGGTGGTAGGAATCCCTGGGTTTGCAGTCTTCTTATCTCCACGTGCAACATGAGAGCACTGAGGGACAGTGGAAAAGCAGCTGAGTTAGAACATGAACTGGAATCCGCCGGATTCAAATGGAATATCGTTGAACCAGCTGAAACAAGATGAAAAGAAAAGGAACTAGTAGAGCTGGAGAGCGGAAAACTTTTATACACCAATGGAAATGAAAAATCAGTTGGAGGAGTTGGGCTCATCGTAAGAAAGACAATGAGAGGTGGAGTTCAGAAATTCCTGAGTAATGGAAATGGAATTGGCAGTGAGCAGCAACTGGTAAGAAGCACCACAAGGATGAACCCAAAGCTAGAACGAAGCAAGATGATTACAAAACCGGGATCAAAAGGAGACATGAAAACTCTACTTCTCAAGAAAGATGAATTCCAAATTCAACTGAGAGAAATCGATTCGTGGGGTGATTAGTGGAAGACCTTGAGGAAAGCAGTGCCACAGTAACCCAGGCAGGACAAGAATGTGCCCTGGCAACTGCAGGAAACTCAAAGAAGAAGAAGAGGCAAGAGAAGCTGAAAACAGAAACTAAAGACTTGTTGAAGAAACGGAGAAACGTGATCGACACAGAAACCCCAAAAGACAACACTGAATATGTGGAAACATGTATAGAACAACAAGAGGGAAACTGAGGGAAGATATAAGAGAGTGTAACATCAGAACTGTAGGGAAAACAATGAGAGAGAACAAAGGTTTGAGGAAAGTTATAAGCCATAAAGATGGAAGGAAAAATTAACACCAGCACTAAAGGAATCAGACAGGACCATAACAGCTTACAGAGGAAGGATCGTAGAGAAGATGGGCAGAATCTTACCACTGCTTATACTCAAGTGAAAGATCAAATGTCATAGCGCTTAACCAACAACAGAACAAAGACATACCACCAGTACTGGAGAGCGAAACTGAAGCCAAAGGAAAAACGGAAAAGCACCAGGCAGAGAGATCGTAGTGATTGAATCGTGGAAAAGCACCAGGCAGAGAGATCGTAGTGATTGAATCGTGGAAAAGCACCAGGCAGAGAGATCGTAGTGATTGAATCGTGGAAAAGCACCAGGCAGAGAGATCGTAGTGATTGAATTGCGGAAAAGCACCAGGCAAAGAGATCGTAGTGATTGAATCGCACAAGCACAAGATGTAAGCTGAAAGAACTTTTTAACTTAGCGCTGGAACAAGAAAACATCCCAGAGAAATGGAAAAACGCCATCATTATTCTCATCTTTGAGAAAGGACATAAAAAGGAAACTACACGACTTTGGAAACTACAGACTCATCGGCATTCTCTCTCACATCCTCAGGCCGTATGTGAAAGAACTCAAGAACAGAACTAACAGCAGGATGAACGAAAGTCAGCCACCAGAACAAGCAGCCTGCAGGACAGGGTGCTCCACTATGGATCATCTACATTGTATCAGCCAAGTTCTGGAGAAGTGTTACGGATACCAGATACCGCTGTTCACAGGATTTTTTTGATTATGAAAAACCCTTGGATTCAATCAGTCACAAAGCTGTACTAAAAGCAATAATAAACCAGGGTGTGCAAACGAAATATGTAAACATACTGAAAATTACCTATAAAGATGGAATGGCAGAGAACGGCAGAGAAAAGGTCAGACAGGCTGAGCAGCAGGACTGAGTGAGACGGGGAGATACACTGTCGTCCGTTCTTTTCACAGCAGCAGTAGAGACAAGTTTCAGAAGAGTGGACTTGGGTAATGGAGGAAGAAACACCAATG
>NC_044497.1:1112500-1132500 GCF_902362185.1 Chanos chanos | reverse complement strand
CCAAACAAGGTTTCAGTACTCTGTAAATATATTTGCTTTGAGAAACCATGTCTGCAGTCAAGTTAGTCTGCTGGGTGTCAACCACTACATAATTCATTCTCCTCTCTCTCTCTCTCTCTCTCTTTGTAATACACTGAAACAAACCACACCCCCTTTTCTCACCTGAGCCAATCAAAAAACACACGACACCCTGCATAGATGGACAGACACGTACATATACAGATACATACACAGAAAGAAGTCTATTATCTATGTAGAAATATGTACCAGTGCAAACATTTGTTATAAAAGACTTTCCTCTGACTGTCCTCTGTGTGTGTGTGTGTGTGTGTGTGTGTGTGTGTGTGTCATACTGCAGAGCACACAGTGATAAGGAGACTGGAGACATCACACACACACTGTGGCTTAGTCATTCCCCTGTCAGTCTGATTCAGCGAAGTCTGACTGGAAAAGACCATCAGATGTCTGGAAAAAAAAAAAAAAGGTCTTTTTCCTGTCCGTTTTCAGAGTTACAGAGAGACAGGACCGAGGTCTCTCTCATTCCACTGGATGTAGTTCCTCATCAGATAGATGTAAAAAGCATTAGAGAGCCACTCCAGGGGAACTGAAATTCTCTGTCCTGCAGCCTCCTCAGTCTTACATCTGTCAGAGTGACATTCATACTCAAACAGAATGTGGGGATGTTAATAAAGGATTGGGTGTTTAAAGAGTGAATCTGTGTGGAAAGTCCTGCCTGACGATCCGTGTTTGAGGTCTGGTTTTCCCAGGATTTTCTGTCCTTTCCATCTACTGAGGGCAGAGACGTCTGACCCAGTTGGACCCCGAACTGTGGACATCTCAACAAGGCAGAAAACGACAGTCAGACTGTGCTTAAGAGTAAACTCCACAATCTCATTAATCGTCATGGAAACGGAGCGTGGGTGTGGCCTTGGGCAGGGTCGCGTGAGAACGTTAGTGAAACAGGAGAGCATCTCTTGTCATGGCCACGCTCTTATTCTCCTCTCATGAGGGAAAGAGAGTCAGAGCATAATGAGCCAGCACCATTTAAGGGTCTGGAACATTCTAGAACATCACTGGTGATCCGGGGGAACGGGTGTTTACTGCAGGGTGCAGACAGCCTTCTACTCAGCAGTTCTGCAAAATATATAGTGCTAGAAGGAGAGGCTCTCTCTCTGTGTGTGTGTGTGTGTGTCTGTGTCTGTGAGTGTGTGTGTGTGTGTATGTGTGTGCGCATGCGTGCGTGTATGTGTGCATGTGTGTGTCTGTGTGTGTGTGCGTGCGTGCGTGCGTGTATGTGTGTGTGTGCGTGTGTGTGCGCGTGCGTGCGTGTATGTGTGCATGTGTGTGTCTGTGTGTGTGTGTGTGCGCGTGCGTGCGTGTATGTGTGCATGTGTGTGTGTGTGTGTGTGTGTATGTGTGTGTGTGTGTGCGTGCGTGCGTGAGTTTTTGGAAAAAAATGTCAGCTAGTGTTGGCTCCCCAACGATCCTCTCCGTCATAAACTCCATCTTGCCATCTTCCGATAACTGCAGTCTTCAGGGAAGAAGTGACAGGTTGCCTCTGGTCTGAATGTGCCATCTGTAAGGTTATTAACGCCATACGTGACCTTCACCTTTTGTTTTCAAGGTTATTGCTCTGTGGGCCTCTGTGTGTGTGTGTGTGTGTGTGTGTGTGTGTGTGTTGGGCGGGGGGGGGGTCAAATTTGTGTGGTTTACGTATGTCTGTCGCTGGGGTTCTCTGTCCTCTTCACATTCGATGTTTGTGTGTGTAGCCAGGATCCGTACAGCAGGGAAGCCCATCCCCCATGGTGTTACACGCGTATCCTACACGCGCTCAACTGCAGTTTATCGTGAAAACCAAACCGCATGTTCTTGCGTATGGCAGCTAGCTGTCCGTTAATGACAGGCCGCCAGCGCATGCTAATAACCTCAGTTAAGTAAACGTATCAAACACAGTAACGGGATTCAAGCTTGTTTCTTGAATGACACGAGGCCTTCCTGCATTCTAAAGATGTACTGTATTTCAGACGCTTCTGCACATTTCTGAGAATAAATGCAAACACTGCGCATTTCCATTAATTCAGTATAAATATTTAACGCCTGATACAGAGTTCAAGCTACATTCAACTTTGATATTTAAGTAGGCCTATATAAAGAACATTATGTAGGCGACATGTAATTTGAAGGCTCACAACCTATAGGGTTCAGTTGGTTTATATATATATATATATTTCACAATTCCCATATGCATTATGCGTTGATATGATCGTTCACAATAAAGGGACAAATATTAATATCGCTCTCGTGATGTGTGCACTCACGGACGTATCCGCCTGTTTGACTGAAAGGAGGTTAATGTTGGCGTGTCAAAGGCAACGGGCGCAGCGGAACGCATCAAAGGAAACATACACAGAAAATTACCTTCAGAACACCATGGCAGGTTAATTAAGATTATTAATATTTTCCCACAATTTAATTAGCTGTGTGTATGTATATATATATGTCTCTGGACGTAAGTGAAAAGTGGAATAGCCCCCAGTGATGATCTCGGTCCCCTTTACAGACATACGACGGGGATTGTCCATATTCCATATGGCTTGTCAGGTGATGCCACAGATAATAATTGAGACCCAGATAGACAGCTCCTGGTAACGAGCGAGCGAGAGAGAGAGAGCGAGAAAGAGAGAGAGAGAGCGAGAGACCGGAACATGTCCATTTAAAGCCATAATGAGAGGAAGTGGCCTTTGTAGGATATCGGAGACAACAGAGAAATATGTGACTGGTCAAAAACATTTATTCGTTCTCGGAGATACAACAACCGTTTTTACACAGTCCACTTCTTATAAAACTGGAAGTTGTTGAAAATAATGTTCAATCAATGCCGCGCTTTATTTCCAAGAAACTGTTGTTTTTACAAGGGTTTTTACTTTTGACATCTGCTTCACCAAGTGTGCGTTGCCTTAGAGGAGTCGTGCATATCCATATTCAAGCGCATGGTCTAACACGCAATTAAGCACTAGGACAGATAAGTTCGTTGTATTGTCCAATTGTGTTCAGTCTTTTTTGGACTCCGCCTACGTCGTGAGGAAGGTTCCCATTGTAGTACAAGACAGTTGCGCATCTGCTTTTTTCCCGCAGTCTGTGGCGGTACTTTAGCCTTCGCCATTTTGTAGCGCTCCCTGGCTGAGTATTTATCTAGTGAATCGTGACCAGTTCTGCTACACGGCCACTTTACCTGTGGTTTTTAACGTTTCCTTGTTTTCTAGTTTACTCTGAACGACAGTGGCCTTTCTGTAGGTTACAGTTAGCTCTTCAGGAACCAGTATACCCAGCAGTATTTATTTTGTACTTTTTAGTTCTATAAAAATAGCGTGAGAGACAGAATGTCGTCCGAAAGCCCAGAATACTCGCCGTTCTTCGCCGTGATGGGTGCATCCGCAGCCATGGTGTTCAGCGGTAATTGCAATGACTATAATTTTATTTTCCTCTTTAATTTGTCTCAGTGTCCATACCCATTTGTGGGTCTGTCCTTGTTCTTCAGTATGAAATATTATCTGTAAATGACCCTGACAAAATGAACGTCTGGGTTTCGTAGCTGTCGTTGCTAGCAGAGCAATAACCGAAAGCTAGTTTTGTAAATGTCATCTGTAATCAAGGTTGACTTTTGGTTTCCGTATAATCTCTCCGGTAATCAGAGACAGTGGTATTGTTTTAATGCGATACAAGTTTATGAATTCAGGCTGGTCCCCTCCGATGTTTTGTCACTGGGCTGCTGTCTAAATCAATCAGTCAGTTTCTTAAAACCCATTTATCAAAAATGGTCCATGTCGTTGTTGTTATCACGTTACTTGGTGTCCGAGATGAGACAGCAGGTGAATCTAACCAGCGGGGTTTTATAAGTTACGGTCGGTGAAGACTGGTTAAGAATGCTGTATCACAGTAGTAGTGTGGGGAGAGCAGAATAGACGCGGTTTCTTAATTGATTATGTTGATATTTAATGAAGACATTAAATTAACGTCAACGGTATGCGTTATGTTTTAATGTTAATTGAGTTGATAACAAGTACGGGCATTAATATTTCTTAGTTACCCGTTTTATGATCTGTCTGGCTGGCAGGCAGGCAGGCTTCTGTCCAAGTGTGAATATTAGGAGGGTGGTGATGGTCTCTGCCTCTTCACCGTTTGGGGTATCTGTTGATCCTTATCGACTACATATTAAGTTTGGATATTTTAAATAACTCGCTTGTCCCGTGGAACAGATACCGTCTGGGTTTGTTAAAATTGCATGTAAAATTGTCTGTCGTTACAAAGGTCGATTTAGGTCGGAAATGTAAATTTATGAAAGCTTTTTTTTTTTTAAACGGAGGTTATGTCATTGGGATAACATAAGCCCTTAACCGGCGTAGTAAGGTTAGTAAGGTTGTTCCCCGCGGCGGTTAAGATCACGGCAGCAGCTGCCCGCGTGCGGGGGCGGTGGCCGTGGCCACCTCTCCACCACATCAGTGCGTCGCCCTAACCTCACACTGATGGAGGGGAGGGGACTCCATCTCTGTAATCCCGTGGAAAGGCACGTCACTTAATCTTGTGCTCTTCACCGTTCAGCTCGTCCCACAGACAAACCACACGTATGAATACGGCCGAGACAGAGAGACAAGGCCGCATTAACAGGAAATTGTATTTAAATCAGGCCTCATCCATCTGTGAAGCCGGTATATGACAGACGGTCAAATAACCTTTTTCTCTGTATGTGAATGGAAACACGAGCATTCCTCACCAGTTTGGTGTCGCTGTGTGTTTTGTGTGAACGGTGGACTGTAACCAGACTTGTGCGGTGTAATGTGTTGTGTTGTGTTTTAACCGTGTGGCCTGAACACATTCCAGTGCAGACTGACCTCACTAGACTGATAATTGCCATGCCATTCGGGCCACAGTCTGTGTGTGTGTGTGTGTGTGTGTGTGTGTGTGTGTCCCTGTGTCCATACATGCTAGAGGCAAACGGGTATGTTGGTGTGTGTTCTGTTCTGTAATCGATGCGGCATGTCAGTCTAGGTTGCTGTAATAAGGACAGTAGAACAGAACTGTGACTGTAATATCAATTACCTGAGAAAGGACAGAATAAAAACTGCACCTTTGCAGCCGTGTGTGGGGGCGTAAGCCGGACTGTGTGTTTCTGTGTGGGGACGTTGGCTGCGAGCCCGCGTGCTGGTCCTGAATCGAGTGGTGCCAGCACTGAGTGATCGGCTGTATTGATTTCCTGTGCTGTAACATATCGTCCGCATTAAAAGGACTGTCGAAGACAAAAGGACAGAACAAGACGGATGGATGCTTTTCTCTCTCCGTTCATTTTAATCACATCCTCCTCTGACAGCGGGGTTTCAAACTCGTGACTCAGGGCAAACGCTTTGAGTGAGTCATCGGTGTGAGGTTTGATCAGCTGACAGCTGGACTTTGGAAGCGGTGTTATAGACCGGTCTGTTTATTATTGGTGTATTGTTCTGGTTTGGCCTGTATGTGGCTCTATAGACTGGAATGGTTCTGGTTTGGCCTGTATGTGGCTCTATAGACTGGTATTGTTCTGGTTTGGCCTGTATGTGGCTCTATAGACTGGTATTGTTCTGGTGTGGCCTGTATGTGGCTCTGTAGACTGGTATTGTTCTGGTGTGGCCTGTATGTGGCTCTATAGACTGGTATCGTTCTGGTATGGCCTGTATGTGGGTCTGTAGACTGGTATCGTTCTGGTGTGGCCTGTATGTGGCTCTATAGACTGGTATCGTTCTGGTGTGGCCTGTATGTGGGTCTGTAGACTGGTATCGTTCTGGTGTGGCCTGTATGTGGCTCTGTAGACTGGTATCGTTCTGGTGTGGCCTGTATGTGGCTCTATAGACTGGTATTGTTCTGGTGTGGCCTGTATGTGGCTCTGTAGACTGGTATTGTTCTGGTTTGGCCTGTATGTGGCTCGGTGACGGTGGGTTTTCCACAGTTGCGTTGAAGGCTGTGGGGACCACGTTCTGAAGCAGCGCTGGTGTTTCTGCTGTTGTGTAAGATCGCTCAAATCATATGATGACAGTTTCTCTGGCTGCCCTGTGCATGGATGGATTCTGTGCCAAATTGTGGGTTTTTTTGGGGGGGGAACTGAGACTAGAGGGAGATCATTAGAGAGGGGAGTTAGGCTTTGTTTCCTCTCTTTGGTTAAGCCGACTGAAATCGTTCACTGTCTGATTTCCTCGAATCATACTGGGCGTGTAAAGCACATGTAACTGCGGAGGACACTTTCACTCCGCCCCTAACACAGAAAACAGGCCAATCACAGTGGGTCGTTCTGTGCGGACATGCCATGCAGTCTGTACTGTTTCAAATCCTGATTTCACATACAGTCTGAGTCTAAACACAGCAAGAGTAAGAATCTCTCTACCACTGTCTCCGTCTCTGTGTAGCCAGGGCCACTTTGACATACTGGTAAGACTCTTGTGACCAGTATACAGCTCAGGTAAGCAGGAAGTGCACCAGTGTACAGGACTGGTGAAAGCAGCTATAACAGTGAAAGGCTGGATGGATCTGTCTGTTGGTAGTAAGTGTGTTTTATTTGATGTCCAATCAGAGGTTAGATGTCCAATCAGAGACTGGCATCAGAGGTTAGACGTCCAATCAGACACTGGCATCAGAGGTTAGACGTCCAATCAGACACTGGCATCAGAGGTTAGATGTCCAATCAGCCACTGATATCAGTTGTGGGTGGTCCAGTGCTGTCTGTCTCTCTCCTGCTGTCTGCCTGTGACTGTATGTGCTTGGCTGTGTCTGGCCACAGGCTGTACTGTAGCTCCTCCCTGCCCTCTTCTCTAATTAGTCTTGTGTTTGTAGAGGGGATGTGTAGAATTCCTCAGATGGGTCAGTTCTTGCCTGTCAAACCAAGCAAGATGCAGAAAGACCAAAGGAACCGTCACCAGTTCGGTCACGACTCCTTATATATCTGTGGTACTGGTTTATACCTGTCTTTATATAATCGATTCGTTATTTAGTCTTTTGACAGTACCATGACTGCTTTGTGATGTCATCAGCAGCAGGCCCCGCCTTTCCGTCCAGACGCTGTCAGTCATTGGTTGTGGAGGTGGGGTAATGGAATAAATACACACAGAGGATCAAAGCAACTGGGCTTTTAAAATCTTTGGATTAGGGTTAAATCTGGGTTGGCTTTTTTCTTTAACTCAGTCACACACACGCACATTCACACACACACACACATATACACACACACACTCTCTCTCTCTCTCACACACACACACACACACAATTGTTTTCACTAGTTAGTGTTAGAACCTCAAACAGCCAGCAGGCATCCTGGAAACTCCTACAAGATTAACCTGCCCTGAATACACACACACACACACACACCCTCCCCAGCAGCAGGAGAATGATGAATCATGGTCCATTCACTTTACACACTGAGACGTGTGTGTGTGTGTGTGTATGTATGTGTTAGGACAGGTTTAGGCTAACATGTCTTATAAAGGGCACTAATGGTTACTGGAGCCGTTACTGGTTGTAACTGCTGGTTTGACTGGTTATTGTCAGGTAGCAGTGTTACACAGGCCTGTCCCTAAGTGGCCTAAGGCTCTGTGTGTGTGAGTGTGTCTGTGTAATTCAAAGTTCTGTCTCGGTCTTTAGTTCTTATGTTTGTGTGTGTGTGTGTGTGTGTCGGGGGGGGGGGGGGGTGTGACGGCCATCTGTACTCTTCAAGGATTGGCACCTCTTCCTCACTCTCTGAAACCATCTGTCACTACTCCTTAGATGCATGCGCACACACACACACACACACACACACACACCTCTACCCCTGTAAAATTTTATTTGAGTGAATGAATAAAGACTAAAATCACGGTCAGGTCATAACAGTTTTATAATGTGCATTTATACGACACCTGACTAGTTACATGTCCTGCTGAGATCAACAGTTGTCTCCCCATCACTGGGGCCAGGGACGCCCACACTTTTGAATGAAATACAACCACACTTTAGACCATTTAGCTTTAGGCATTTTAACCCAGTTTGATGTAGCTAGCAGCCAGCGGTAGACGTCTGCTGCCATCAGAGCGAGTGTAATGTTATGATGGCACGTGATGTGCAGTGATGCCTCTGTTGTCTGTAACGTCCGTTTCGGAGCACCAGAGAGCCAATATTTCAGTCAACAGCTCAGACATTTAAATGGCGCCAAAATGAGGCACCGAAATCTGCGTTGCGATTCGGTCCGGTAGATAACTATCGTATTGGAACCGGTGCCATATTGGCCGACCCTATGTGTGGGCGAGGTAGCCATACCATCCAGTGGGATCTTTTCTTACTGAACTAGAGTATTTATTCATATGTGATCATGCCGCAGGGCTGGGCAGTATATCGACTTTTTAAGGTATATCGATACATTTTCAAAGGAGATATAGGTCGAGACAATACCGTTTATATCGATGTAGTCTGATGGTACGATACTTAACCCCGTTTCTTCCCGGAAAGCCGTGCCAGTGTTTGGATCTCTCCTCTCTCACACTCTCCCCTCAACACCACCCACACTCTTGCTCCGCGTATGTAATACATTTGGCTAACCGAGCCCGCTAACAGAGACAAGCGACGTCTTTCCTGTATACCTTGGCTCAGTAAATTGATTGTATATGATACAAATGATATGAGATGTATAGTAAATGTCTACATGAACAGAATTATTCTTGCAAATTTTTATTGTCGCATGTTTACAAAATAATACATTTTATGCAACATAACCTCGATATACAGCTTGATGATGGGAAAAAATGTAAACATGTTTACGATCATTTTTTTACAGCTGAAGTCTTATACTGTTTGGCACACAGATGTTAAAAGTAAAGTAAGAAGAGCAATACTCTTGTACTTAAGGTATAAACCATTAAATCTTCAATGTGTGTTTCGTTATTTGGAAACAAGAAACTCTTTAGCTTAGAGTTTAGCTTCTTTAGTAGCTTCTTAGTAACAAGAAACTGAAGGAGCATTCTCAAAGAGAGACCTATTTTTATTTTATCGAGGCTATTTATCCGATATCATTTTTCACTAACATGTTTTGCATCTGTACATTTTCAAACCATTTTATTTTGATCACAGTCTGTTTTAATCAAAGTGTTTGTGACATCTCACACGTGGCTTTGACTTATAACTGAACATTTAGCCCACTTCGTAGAAAATACCGAGATATATATCGTGTATCGCCATTCACCCTAAAAGTACCAAGATATGATTTTTGGTCCATATCGCCCAGCCCTATCATGCTGTGAGAAGTTCTCTCACCGGTATAGCATTTAACTGTCCAACGAGATGTACTCATACTGCAATGCTTCATGTCCTAACCAATGAAAAGCCTTCGTACTAAAGGAGCATATGTATGTGACACATGCAGTGTGTGGTAGTCTATGGGGGTGGGTGATCAGAAGGTGTGGTTGTGTGTATGTGGGGAGAATGGGGTTTTTCGTCTGAATCGTGAATGGTTGAATGGTTTATCTTATTGAGTATTGAACTGGGCACGTCTGACCTGGCTCTCTGCAGCGTTCACAACACGAGAGTGTCAGCACACTCAGGTCTACCAAACTGCCTGCTTTTGGCAATCACTGTGAGTGTGTATGTGTGTGTGTGTGTGTGTGTGTGTGTGTGTGTGTGTGTGTACGTGCTTCACTGGGTGTCAGACACAGCCAAGTAGATCTGACTGTGTGAATCAGAGGGCCTTTGACATTGATTAAATGCACTGCAGCACACACGCAGACGAATGCACGCACACACACGCACGCACACACACGCACGCACACACACACACGCACACACGCACACACAGCAGTCTAATACACACACACACACACACACACACACATTCTCACTCAGCCAGATGAGCTGCTGATGAAGGGTTAGTTCCGTTCTGCTGGGTTAGATGTTTAGGACATTTTAGTGTGTGTGTGTGTGTGTGTGTGTGTGTGTTCTTATGGGGAAGTGAAAGCAGGAATGAATTCATCTTGTCTGACAACCCCGTTTTCTCTTCTCCTTTCCACTAATACAGTTCCCTCTCTCACTAGATATCTGTCTCTTTGTAAAAGTACTTTGGTTTTTTTTCTACTTTTCATTCATTTTTCACTTTCACCTCCACTCTAGTCCCTGTGTAATGACTGTTTTTGTGTGTGTGTTTTTGTGTGTGTGTGTGTGTGTGTGTGAGAGCAGCATTGGGAGCGGCGTACGGAACAGCTAAGAGTGGGACAGGAATTGCGGCCATGTCTGTGATGAGACCAGAGCTGATTATGAAGTCCATCATTCCCGTGGTCATGGCGGGAATTATCGCCATCTATGGGCTGGTGGTGGCAGTGCTGATCGCCAACAACATCTCAGAGAAGGTCACTCTGTTCAAGTGAGTGTGTTTCCCCTCTCTCTCTCTCTCTCTCTCTCACTCACACACACATACACACACACACTCTCTCCCACATCTTTCATATCTCTCTCTCTCTCTCTCTCTCTTCCTCTCTTTAGGAGTTTCCTCCACCTTGGGGCGGGGTTAAGTGTGGGGCTGAGTGGATTGGCTGCTGGCTTTGCCATTGGCATCGTGGGCGACGCTGGCGTCAGGGGCACCGCCCAGCAGCCACGCCTCTTCGTGGGGATGATCCTCATCCTGATTTTTGCCGAAGTGCTGGGTCTTTATGGCCTGATCGTCGCTCTCATCCTCTCCACCAAATAAACTACATCTCCCATCATGCAATGCTGCTGCAAACAGGGGAGGGCGAATGGGGACTCAGGGCAGGGAAGTTAAGAAGTTAGAAAAAAAAATAATTTATGTGACAAACGTTGGGGGAAAATTATTATTATTATTATTATATATAATTCTGCAAATGGTTCCATGAAAGATGGTCTTATCTCCACAAGTGTGTACAGTTGTCTTGATTTGATAGATTTTTTTTTCTTGTAAAATGCACATTACTAGTGATTTTTTTTGTCTTTTGTGTGTGGTGTGTATGTGTATGTGTGTGTGTTATAAAGAAGAAAAAAAAAGATGAAAGTATGTTTTCTGTTTTTTCTCTGTTCTGACCCAGTCTGTTCATCTCTCCACTTCACCCCACCTCTCAGTGTGTTCACAAACAGGACGACTTTCTGTCAGAGTTTCTCTTCTTTTCCACATCAGTGTTGACAAACTGTTTGTAAAACACAAACATGAGGTTGAGGTGAGACATACGTACCAGGCTCTGGGCTTGACCTTTGACCTTTTCCCTGTCTTTTTATTTAGGAGAATACTCATGAAAAGCTGTTTGTAAACACGTCGTAAAAAGAGTCCCCTCTGTCAAAATACTATATTTACAGTCATGGATGTTAATATGCGCATAAATATATTAAAGAGCATTGTAAATCCTGTAGCTGATTTTCTGCACTTCCAGCTGAGAGTGAATCAGTCAGTGGTTTGGTTCCTGCTGCTGGCATGTGTTGGTTTCAAATGGGTTCACTGGTTTGTGTGTGTGTGTGTGTGTACTTCCGCTTCTGTATCTCTGCTGTTTGACTGCATTAAAGTGTGTGTGTGTGTGTGTGTGTGTTCGTTCCACACACACCGTCTACTTTCCAACACCAGACTCCCCTGCCTCGTTCTTTACAGTGTGTGTGTGTGTGTGTGTGTGTGTGCATTGCGGTGCATGTAGTGTGTGTGTGTGTGTTTGGTGTGGTAGGTGTGTACATGGAGGAGCCTGTTTGTATGTAAGGGAGTAGTAAAGTTAGTCTGTGACTGTGTGTGTGTGTGTGTGTGTGTGTGTGTGTGTGTGTGTGCATTGCGGTGCATGTAGTGTGTGTGTGTGTGTGTGTGTGTGCATTGCGGTGCATGTAGTGTGTGTGTGTGTGTGTGCATTGCGGTGCATGTAGTGTGTGTGTGTGTGTGTGTGTGTTTGGTGTGGTAGGTGTGTACATGGAGGGGCCTGTTTGTATGTAAGAGAGTAGTAAAGTTAGTCAGTGACTGTGTATGTGTGTGTGTGTGTGTGTGCGTGTGTGCGCATTGCGGTGCATGTAGTGTGTGTGTGTGTGTGTGGTAGGTGTGTACATGGAGGGGCCTGTTTGTATGTAAGGGAGTAGTAAAGTTAGTCTGTGACTGTGTGTGTGTGTGTGTGTGTGTGTGTGTGTTTGGTGTGTACATGGAGGGGCCTGTTTGTATGTAAGGGAGTAGTAAAGTTAGTCAGTGACTGTGTATGTGAAGTGTCTTAATGTCCACATTTATAAGGTGTTTTGTGTGAAATCAGTCAAACTGTTAAACCGCTCTGGTCTCAGACTGTGAGAATAAGCTTTTTATTACAGACGTTACTGGTTCAGTGGTGGAACCGCTCCATTCCTGTACACACAGATCTGTCACTTGGCCTCGGTTCCCTTGGTCCAGTCCGTTCCCCGACCTTCTGATCTCACATTCTCAACCACACACACACACACACACACATCTCAGTAACACTACCAGCCAAACCGTCAGCACCGACGGTAGAAAAACAAAAAAAACACCAGGTGTGTTTGTGAGAACCGTCCTGAAATCTTGTCAGGAGAATGTAAAGAGTGGCTCTAAATCACTGCTGCGGGTTTCTCGTGCTGTTGTTAGTGCGTGCGTGTCAGTCATCCCTCCAGCCTGCTGAGCAGTGTCTGTGCTATAGCACTAATGGAGCTGAAGGTGGCGCTGTCCGGGAAAGCCTGAAGGAAGTCACGGCCGTCCTCCAAACTGGCACTGAGGAGAGGATCCAGTGGAACAGCGCCTGAAACACACACACACACACACACACACACACACACATCTGTTCTTTTGCCGTCTCCTCCCTGAAAACCCTTAAACGATCTTTAAGGAATAATAAAATCCTCTTATTCCTCTGCTGTCCTTAAAGAGGAGTTCTGTCCAAATATTTATGTTAGTGTGACATTTTGACTTGGTTAGCATGTAACAAAAGAGAGCAGAGTCTGTAGATGCCAGACTTTTTAAAGTTAGTTTGGCAGTGTGCTGCTGCCATCTAGTGGACACTACTGACACTGCATGCAACGCCTCCACTGCTTACCCAGGAACACAGAGCCGGTCAGCTTGGCCAACTCCTCTCCTCCACCTCTAGAGAAGATATTACTGCACTCCTACACACACACACACACCATCAGACAATACGAAACCTCAAGGTGTTTTCATCTGTTAACAGAGACATCAGCAAGATTAAACGAATGTGGTGTTGGAGTGAGTGTGTAAGTATGTGGTACTCACAGAGCAGTGTGGACACACAAAGCCACTCATGTTTTCTACAATGCCGAGGATTCGCACATCGGTCTTCTTACAGAACGTAATCTCTCGCCTGACATCGCCCGTAGACACACTCTACACAACACAACACAACACACGCACAGAGTTACACACACTCTGCATAACACACACACAGAGTTACACACACTCTACATAACACACACACAGAGTTACACACACATTTAAACATGCACTGATAAAGGACACACACACACACACACTGACACACACACACGCACACACAGAAAAGACTTACAGACTAACAAACACATGCCTACAGACGCTGTCCGCAGAACAGATCTACACATCACTTACTACACATAAGTATTTACTACACACATCTACACACACACACAGCTTAAAGAGAACCTGTGCGCAGTGTATGGGGTATAGAACACAGTGTATGAGGTACAGAATGTCTGTGTAGTGTTGTAGTAGTGTCTGTGTGGTGTCTGTGTCGTGTTGTAGTAGTGTCTGTGTAGTGTCTGTGTAGTGTTGCAGTAATGTTGTGTAGTGTTGAGTAGTGTCTGTGTAGTGTTGCAGTAATGTTGTAGTAATGTTGTGTAGTGTTGTAGTAGTGTCTGTGTAGTGTTGCAGTAATGTTGTGTAGTGTTGTAGTAGTGTTTGTGTAGTGTTGTAGTAGTGTCTGTGTAGCCTTGTAGTAGTGTCTGTGTAGTCTTGTAGTAGTGTCTGTGTAGCATCTGTGTAGTGTTGCAGTAATGTTGTGTAGTGTTGTAGTAGTGTCTGTGTAGTGTTGCAGTAATGTTGTAGTAATGTTGTGTAGTGTTGTAGTAGTGTCTGTGTAGTGCTGTAGTAGTGTCTGTGTAGCGTCTGTGTAGTGTTGTAGTAGTGTCTGTGTAGTGTTGCAGTAATGTTGTAGTAATGTTGTGTAGTGTTGTAGTAGTGTCTGTGTAGTGTTGCAGTAATGTTGTAGTAATGTTGTGTAGTGTTGTAGTAGTGTCTGTGTAGTGTTGCAGTAATGTTGTGTAGTGTTGTAGTAGTGTCTGTGTAGTTTTGTAGTAGTGTCTGTGTAGCGTCTGTGTAGTGTTGTAGTAGTGTTTGTGTAGTGTTGTAGTAGTGTCTGTGTAGCGTTGTAGTAGTGTCTGTGTAGTCTTGTAGTAGTGTCTGTGTAGCATCTGTGTAGTGTTGCAGTAATGTTGTGTAGTGTTGTAGTAGTGTCTGTGTAGTGTTGCAGTAATGTTGTAGTAGTGTTGTAGTAGTGTCTGTGTAGTGTTGTAGTAGTGTCTGTGTAGCGTCTGTGTAGTGTTGTAGTAGTGTCTGTGTAGTGTTGTAGTAGTGTCTGTGTAGTGTTGTAGTAGTGTCTGTGTAGTGTCTGTGTAGTGTTGTAGTACCTGTGGAGTAGTGACCAGAATGGCTCCGTCTACTCTGTGTTTGCGGAGGTTCTCAAGAACAGCCAGATGTTCGTCTGAGGTGCCAGGGGGTGTGTCTACCAGGAGAATGTCCAGCTCCCCCCATGCCACATCACTCACAAACTGACCAATCAGAGCTGGGGCAAAGCAGAAAAAAAGTCAACAACAGCATTAAAATCAGGACTCCAGGGTTAGGGTTATTCTGCTGACGTGTGCTTCCACAGTGCCCTCCCTGACAGTGGGACATTCAGGATGTGAACACTGCCTGGTCTGGTCTCTCTACTCACCCCACTGCCCCTGTCTCACAACACAGCCGAGCTCACTCACACAGACAGGGAACGCTCACACAGCACAGCCGAGCTCACTCACACAGACAGGGAACGCTCACACAGCACAGCCGAGCTCACTCACACAGACAGACAGGGAACGCTCACACAGCACAGCCGAGCTCACTCACACAGACAGACAGGGAATGTTCACACAGCACAGCCGAGCTCACTCACACAGACAGACAGGTAATGTTCACACAGCACAGCCGAGCTCACTCACACAGACAGACAGGGAATGTTCACACAGCACAGCCGAGCTAACTCACACAGACAGACAGAGAATGTTCACACAGCACAGCCGAGCTCGCTCACACACACAGACAGGGAATGTTCACACAGCACAGCCGAGCTCACTCACACAGACAGACAGGTAATGTTCACACAGCACAGCCGAGCTCACTCACACAGACAGACAGGGAATGTTCACACAGCACAGCCAAGCTCACTCACACAGACAGACAGAGAATGTTCACACAGCACAGCCGAGCTCGCTCACACAGACAGACAGGGAATGTTCACACAGCACAGCCGAGCTCACTCACACAGACAGACAGGGAATGTTCACACAGCACAGCCGAGCTCACTCACACACACAGACAGGGAATGTTCACACAGCACAGCCGAGCTCACTCACACAGACAGACAGGTAATGTTCACACAGCACAGCCGAGCTCACTCACACAGACAGACAGGGAATGTTCACACAGCACAGCCGAGCTAACTCACACAGACAGACAGAGAATGTTCACACAGCACAGCCGAGCTCGCTCACACAGACAGACAGAGAATGTTCACACAGCACAGCCGAGCTAACTCACATAGACAGGGAACGCTCACACAGCACAGCCGAGCTCGCTCACACAGACAGACAGGGAATGTTCACACAGCACAGCCGAGCTCACTCACACAGACAGACAGGGAATGTTCACACAGCACAGCCGAGCTCACTCACACACACAGGGAATGTTCATACAGCACAGCCGAGCTCACACACACAGACAGGGAATGTTCACACAGCACAGCCGCGCTCACTCACACAGGCAGGCAGGGAATGCTCTGGAGTTGGTCAGTAGGATAGATGGATAGATATTACCCATGTTGTGGTGTTGTCTGTATGGTGTGTGTGTATGTGTGTGTGTGTGTGTGCAGAGGAAGAAGTGGACTGATTGGTACTTCACTGATAATGAACTTGTTATGAGGTAGTTTTCCTGTAGGGGATGTTTGGGGGGCTTGGCTGAATGGACGGATGTAGAGGTTAGGCCTGATAAGAGAACGGGTTGAGGGTCAAACCTGTTTTCTTTGGTCCTCTCCACACCACGGCCTCATCAGGATCCTCCATCAGGAACCCGATGGACATGAGGGCCAGGTTCTGCTGGGCGTCCGTGTAAACGGGGACCCAGCCGCTGTCACACTGATGGACGTCCGGCCGGCCCGCACACAACATACGCGGGATACTGGGACCGCACAGGTCCACATCCAAAATACCCACCTAAACACACACACACACACACACACACACACACACACACACAGAGACACGCACACATATACACACACACACACACACACACACACACAGAGACACACACACACACACACAGAGACACACACACAGACACACACACAAAACAGTCACTCATAACATACATTTCACAATACTCAATTCTATCAC
Organism: Chanos chanos; assembly: GCF_902362185.1. Taxonomy (NCBI): domain Eukaryota; kingdom Metazoa; phylum Chordata; class Actinopteri; order Gonorynchiformes; family Chanidae; genus Chanos; species Chanos chanos. The sequence continues at coordinate 1,115,853 of NC_044497.1, read as the reverse complement.
ACACAGTAATCGCCACCAAACCAGAGTGTGTGTGTACGTGTATCTGTGTGAGGTGTGTGTGTGTACGTGTATCTGTGTGAGGTGTGTGTGTGTACACGTGTATCTGTGTGAGGTGTGTGTGTGTACACGTGTATATGTGTGAGGTGTGTGTGTACGTGTATATGTGTGAGGTGTGTGTGTACGTGTATGTGTGTGAGGTGTGTTTGTGTATGTGTGTGTACGTGTATGTGTGTGAGGTGTGTGTGTGTGTACGTGTACGTATATGTGTGTGAGGTGTTTGTGTACATGTATGTGTGTGTGTACGTGTATGTGTGTGTGTGTGTACGTGTATGTGTGTGAGGTGTGTGTGTACGTGTATGTGTGTGAAGTGTGTGTGTGTGTACGTGTATGTGTGTGAGGTGTGTCTGTGTGTTTGTGTTGTTTGCACCTTCTTGCCTGCGTGTCGGAGCGCGAGGGCCAGCTCTGTGGTTATAGTGCTTTTCCCGACTCCACCTTTCCCAGAAAGAACCAAAACAACTCGCCTCACCTGGGACAGGTTGCCCTGCTCTGCACGGATACACACGCACACATACACATGCTGTTTAGTGGTCACTTCGCATTACTGACGATCCATTTACACCGTATTAATGGTTCAGAGCATCTGCATGTACAATCATTTTTGTGCGCCAACGAGTTGACTCTTAAGGTTCATTCACTGTCTCTAAACTCTATTGGTACAAGAGCTGATGAAATGAAGAGAGCGGCGTTTAGAGACCGTGTCTGAAAGACCACGTGCTCCTGCTTAAACGTCATGAAAAACGGCACAGTTCGGAATAACGTTTTAAACATTAGAGTCCTCTGTCTAAAACCACTAATAATGTTTGATTTATGCCGGTAAGGACTTGTCGCTGAGATCACGCACTCGGCCAAACAGAGACATTAAAGTTAGAGTCAGAAAATGATTTGTATTATTGGGTTGAACATAGTCTGTCTGCCTCATATTATTTACTGGTATATAACCAGGTAATACCCGACAATGTTAACCGGATAATTAGTTACATTACCGCCGTTCTGTTCCATGTTGTACAACGGGCTTATCTGTTATGTGCGTCCAAAGTTATCTTCCGCAAATGGCATGACCTGTACGTCACCGGGACGTATCACCAATGGAAAGAGCGAAATGCTGCACAATCCCCGCCTTAAAATTCAGCAGACCAATCATATAACTTTGCGCATTTGCACGTCGGCTTCTATGGGTATTTTTGAAGCGAGCTGGAACGTCGTTCAAGGGACAATGTTAAATGAGTTTACAAGTTACTGACATCTGGTGGATCACTTTAGTACTGCAGCTATAGTCTCCAGAGAAGCGGAAACATTCCCATACACTGATACTGTCACCTCAGTATTTAGAGAAGGCTCTGTCTGTCGCCTGCTCCTACAGACTCATTCTCCATTTGAACTGAAATTGTCTGAGTAACTTAATATTTTCGTCATTTATCTCTAATGGCAAAAGTGTGATTTTGAGAACAGTTCGCATTCCATTGAACGTACGCGCACTGGGGTGTAGGGGAAGGCTTTCTACACATATAGCCTTGCATTAATATCCCAACTCAACATGGCAGTATATGGGCACTTCAAATCTACTGTTGTCACAGTGCCAGCGTTAGCCTATCATATGCTTAAACGACTAATTAAACGCAGAGACGTTCCAAGGTCCCAGCCCCGCCCTGACCCGTTCGCTTGTCCAGTGAGAACATGGGAGGGCGTGGCTTAAAGGTTTATTGTTTATGTTTAGTGTGTTGAGAAGTAGGTCACGGCAACCTGAAGTCGCACCTGCCACACTGTCACACTTACCGGCGCGAGCAGCGGCAAAATGAGTGACTGAGCCGGAGCAGGAGCGCGTGACGATTAACCGACCGTAAAGGTAATGTCGTTTTGCACTATTGTTCGTAAATCTATCTCATTTTAATGTAAGATCTTTGCTTTTAAGAAACTTGTGTAAGGTTTTCAAACGAGTGTCCAGTCATATCTGATTACGGGAATTCTAAGAGACACGATACATGTGCGACCCGTTTCATTCTGTGAATTATTTAGCAGTTAATGGATGAAGGAGTATCCAGACTATTTCAGATTATGTGAGATTAAGGTATAAATGTCTGTGAGATTGTCACTCTGAAGTTCACTTGTGAGACGGTGTGTGCAGGTTCTAATTTACATGGAGATTACTCGGCTAGTGACACATCAATCAAAGACTAATGATTTCGTGATGACGTAAATGTACAACCAAGAGATTACCGTTATATATACCTAGATACGTACGATCAATTTCTGGATCGCAAAGCAAAGTAGATCAGACAACGCATTATTTCTAAATGTAAAAAGAGGGTCAGTTTAGTTCACTGCTCCACCAGAACAGATGACACCGTCATATCCAGTCCTGGAATACGTCGTAAATCAGATTTTTAATATTAGACTACTGTTTTGATTGCGCATTCATAACATGAGAAACGTGTTTATACGAACACAAGAGGCTGCAGTTAAAGTTAACAGACCGCGTCAGCATGTATTGGAAACTGTATCTGTTTAAAATATTGCGCAACTTGTCCTTTCTTAATAAATCGGAATTCAATCCAGTCCGGGTCCCGGGAGAACTGCTTACACAGCCGTGGCATACAGCAGCCTCGCGCAGCTGAAGCTTGGGTATTCAGGCCAAGCTGTCGGCCTGTTTACCTCGGCCTTGGATCTAAATTAGACACCAATTATCTGCGCACCTGTGCGCTCAGCCACACGCTACAGTCTCTTTTGTCTGAACATTATGGCTCAAAGATCCGTTTGAACGCGTCAGGTCGCTCGGTTTGACATCTAAAACAGCCCGCGTTACACCAATGAAGGTTACAGATGTGTGCGGATGTTTCACAGTTAGCGTGTAGAAAACAGCCTTGATGCGCGTGATATTTGATGACAAAAGATATCGGGCATCAGTTAACTGTCACCATATGAGAGCGTTTTAAGAGCAGACCTGTTTTCATATCATTATATAGCATACAAACACAAAACTATATTACTATGTGAATAAAATGTGCATAACAGGTCTGTAATTTCCACTTCATTCCACATTTCATTGACTGAAAAGGTTAGATCCTCTTGCCCAGTGCAATTTATAAAACGCCCCTGCAGCGACATGAAATACCCAGAGAATTATTTTCCACGTCACCTCACGTGTCACTGACGAAAGTGCATTTTACAGATGAAAGCCAGTAGTTCCAATGGGCACAGCGGTGTTAAAACAACCCATTCCACGTGTTATTTGGGTCAGTTAGCCTACGACTTTGTCATACTACGCGCAATACAGTGTAACAATACACAAACACTGA